>NC_090762.1:28416253-28418753 GCF_036898095.1 Palaemon carinicauda
CGTCGGTGGTAAAGTCTTGCAAATTTGGGTTGATCAATATAACGATAAAAAGCATCATTTTATCTTTTCTAACAATCCAGCTCAAGACGAATGACAATTTGAATCCGCTTTGGAAATGCACCGGTATTCCATATTTCTCCTAACAGAGACCAAGAATCTTTTGATGAAAAAAAAAAAAAAAAAAAAAAACTGGAGTCGAACAACGAGTTGGGAGAATTTTGAAGACTATTTCGGTTTTGGTCCTTCAATATTCTCTACATCTGTGAAGTTTCCGCCTTATTCTGCACAATCTTTATTTTTGGATCTTCAACATTATGGGCTATACTTACTCATTTCAAATCCCCAATATCTTAAACTGATCAACAAATAATAACTAGTTCTCCCTTTCGGATACTTTATTTCTTCTCTCCCGTTCTCCTTCCCGTCTCCCTCTTCTTCCTGTATTTTCTGTCCGAATCCTTTCAAATAAATCAGTTATTAGTCTTCAAGATTCTTTTTTTGCTTTTCATGACTGCCTTTCTGATTCCACTTGTTGTTGATCCCTTTCGTCTTATAAGAAAGAAGTCTTCAAAAAAAGAATCTTGAACACTTCTTTCTCTCCATGAAGAAGAAGAAATCTTCAAAACAAGAATCTTGAAGACTACTTCTTCCTCAGGGTGAGAAGGAAGAAGTCTTCAAGATTCTTGTTTTGCTTTACATGACTGCTTTTCTGATTCCACTTGTCGCTGATCCCTTTCTTCTTACCAGAAAGAAGTCTTCAAAACAAGAATCTTGAAGACTTCTTCTTTGTCTCCATGAGGAAGAAAAAGTCTTCAAAATAAGTATCTTGAAGACTTCTTCCTCATGGAGAGATAAAAGAAGTCTTCCAGATTCTTGTTTTGCTTTTCATGACTGCCTTCCTGATTCCACTTGTCGTTGATCCCTTTCTTCTTAGAAGAAAGAAGTCTTCAAAACCAGAATCTTGAAGACTTCTTCTTCCTCATGGAGAAAAAGAAGTCTTCAAGATTCTTGTTTTGCTTTTCATGACTGCCTTCCTGATTCCACTTGCCGCTGATCCCGTTCTCCTTGGAAGAAAGAAGTCTTCAAAACAAGAATCTTGAAGACTTCTTCTTTCTCTCCATGAGGAAGAAGAAGTTTTCAAAACAAGTATCTTGAAGACTTCTTCTTTCTCTCTTGTTTTGAAGACTTCTTCTTCCTCATGGACGAAAGAAGTCTTCAAGATTCTTGTTTTGCTCTTCATGACTGCCTTCCTGATTCCACCCTTCATGTTTTTTTAAAAATAAGCTAGATACAGGAACTCTCTATTGTTGGCTGGGCGGGGCTGCCCCCTTCCAGCTAGCCCGGAGGGTCTCCCCCCCTCCCGCTGGCAGGACGGGGCTCCCCCCCATCCCGCTGGCAGGGCGGGGCTCCCCCCTTCCCGCTGGCAGGGCGGGGCTCCTCCCTTCCCGCTGGCAGGGCGGGGGTCCCCCCTTCCCGCTGGCAGGGCGGGGCTCCCCCCTTCCCGCTGGCAGGGCGGGGCTCCCCCCTTCCTGCTGGCAGGGCGGGGCTCCCCCCTTCCCGCTGGCAGGGCGGGGCTTCCCCCTTCCCGCTGGCAGGGAGGGACGCCCCCCTTCCCGCTGGCAGGGCGGGGCTCCCCCCTTCCCGCTGGCAGGGCGGGGCTCCCCCCTTCCCGCTGGCAGGGCGGGGCTCCTCCCTTCCCGCTGGCAGGGCGGGTGTCCCCCCTTCCCGCTGGCAGGGCAGGGCTCCCCCTTCCCGCTGGCAGGGCGGGGCTCCCCCCTTCCTGCTGGCAGGGCGGGGCTCCCCCCTTCCCGCTGGCAGGGCGGGGGCTTCCCCCTTCCCGCTGGCAGGGAGGGACGCCCCCCTTCCCGCTGGCAGGGCGGGGCTCCCCCCTTCCCGATGGCAGGGAAGGGATTTCCCCCTTCCTGCTGGCAGAGCGGGGATCCCCCCTTCCCGCTAGCCAGGCGGGGCTCCCCCCTTCCCGCTAGCCAGGCGGGGCTCCCCCCTTCCCACTGGCAGGGCGGGGCTCCCCCCTTCCCGCTGCCAGGTCGGGGCTCCCCCCTTCCCGCTGGCAGGGCGGGGCTTTCCCCTTCCCGCTGGCAAAATTTATTATATATATATATATATATATATATATATATATATATAATATATATATATATATATATATATATATATATATATGTGTGTGTGTGTGTGGGTGTGTATAATCTCTCTCTCTCTCTCTCTCTCTCTCTCTCTCTCTCTCTCTCTCTCTCTCTCTCTCTCTCTCTCTCTCTCTCTTTTATATATATATATATATATATATATATATATATATATATATATATATATATATATATATATATATATAGCGTCGAGTTTATATCCCCAAATTACATAAAACTCAATTTCAAAATAAATATCATCTTGAGAAACATTACAAGTTTCATTCTCTAGAGTCATGATGTTCGTAAAGTGAATCTTTATCTCACTAAGAGTTGGAATTGTTGAAAGACAAACA
>NC_090762.1:28423753-28433753 GCF_036898095.1 Palaemon carinicauda
TATATATATATATATATATATATATATACATATATATATATATATATATATATATATATATATATATATATATATATATATATATATAGATAGATAGATAGATAGATAGTAGATAGATATTTTTTTTTCTATTTTTTTTTCTAAAGCTTGGTGTTCACCGCTTCCAATATGAAGGTTAAAAGCAACACTAAATTTACCTATGGCATTCAGCAACAAAATATAACATAATACCAAACAATAATCTTTCAGGTTAAAACAAAATAAATAAATAAATAAAAGGGTGCTAACATATTGTCTGATTTTATAGCATTAATCCAACCCATTAACTATTGTATGAGGAGGGAGTGAGAAGGGATTGAGAGGAACCTGTTACGGGGAGAAGATCGAGAGGGAGGCAGAGAATTTGATGGCGGGATAAGGTGAAGGATGATACGGAGAGAAGAGATTTCGTGGAAGAGGATGCCTTTGATAGAAGGCATTGGAGAGGGCAAATCAGGCAACCGACCCCTTAATGTGGGGATAACGGTGGGAAAGAAGGAGAAGAAGAAGAAATAAAGGAGATAAAAAGGGAGAATTAGATGGCGAGATAAGGTGAAGGAAGATTTAGAGAGAAAAGATTTGGTGAAAGAGGTTGCCTTTGCTAGAAGGCATTGGAGAGGGCAAATCAGGCAACCGACCCTTTGATGTAGGGATAACGGTGGGGAATAAGAAGGAGATAAAAATGAAATAAAAAGGGAGAATTAGATGGCGAGATAAAGTGAAGGATAGTATGGAGAGAAGAGATTTGGTGGAAGAGATTGCCTTTGCAAGAAAACATTGGAGAGGGCAAATCAGGCAACCGACCCCTTAATGTAGGGATAAAGAAGAAGAAGAAGAAGAAGAAGAAGAAGAAAAGGAAGAATTTGATGGCGAGATGTAGTCAAGAATGATATGGAGAGAAGAGATTTGGTGGAAGGGGATGCCTTTGCTAGAAGGCATTGGAGAGGGCAAATTAGGCAACCGACCCCTTAATGTAAGGATAACGATGAGAAAGAAGAAGAGATATTTTAAGCTTATTACGTGTGTTGGCGTGTGCTATCGGAAGTAACCTCCACAGAACCTGACTACGAACACCTAAGCCAGAGTACCTATATCTTGCAGCTCGACCCAATTAAGACTGGTCGATGCCACGTTGCTGTTGTTGTAAGACCTGTTAATGGTACTAAATCAATTATCGAAACTATTCTAATTAACGTTGGCGGAAGACAATGCAAAACACGTACAATGGGGTGATGGTACAATCATTTAGAAAAAATTACTATAGTCAGTTTTTTTAATGAGACACATTTGCACTGACTCGCAGGGGTGCCCTTTTAGCCCGGAAAAGTTACCGAATCGCTGATTGGTTGGAGAAAATAATTCTAACCAATCAGCTGGCAGGCAACTTTTTCCGAGCTAAGAGGGCACCAATGGGAGTCTGCAAATGCGCCTCACTAAAAAAAATTAGTATAGTTGCCTTTTCCTTTGCATAGTGAGTGACAGAGGCATCTAGTTTAAGTACAGGAAGAACTGTTAAATATACACCGAAGAGTGCAGATTTAAGGGTTAGCCCACCATTTAAGTGCCTGTGTGTTACAAGAATAAGGCAAGAACAATGCAACTTTAGTTAAGTAATATGATTTTCTTATTTACAGAATGGAAAATCAATGGAAAAACCCTAAAGAAACGGGAAACTGAGAATACTAGGAAGCATATTATTATAAACACGTACGTATGTTTTGCTTGCCTTTGCACAGTGGCCAAGTGGATAGCGTCGGAAAAAGCTACATTTCAAGTTCAATAAAAAAAACATGGATGTCATGTTTAAGTGGTGGTATGTAAGCACTGAGTATAAATATTGAATGTGGCTTGCAACGTCACTTCTTTTGTAAATATTCCGCTTAACTGTCTGGTCAGCACTTGGGTGAGTGCCCACCAAGAAATTAATGAAAAAAACACACGCGGTACTACTCTCAGGGGTTTGGGTATTTGATAGCTGGTCGACTATTTTTGGTTGTAGCCACGGTTTAAAGGTTTAAAGGCCATTCATGATTAGCAGAGGCAATGAACAATAATAATGCCCTAGCTAGCAGGACAATGCCCTAAGGCAGGGGTGGCCAACCTGTGGCGCATGCGCCAACAGTGGCGCATTGTACGATTACAATTGGTGCACTATACCCCAGAGATAATAAAAGAAAAATTCTTACTCCAAAAAAAAAAAAATTAATGATACTAATAATAATACTCTCCTTTACAACTGCGACATCTGTCCACACTATCATATATATATATATATATATATATATATATATATATATATATATATATATATATATATATATATATATATATATATATATATATATATATATATATATATATATATATATATATATAATCAGATGATTATATGTAAGACTGCCAAATATGTCCAAATCACCATACTTAAAGGATTGAAATGGGGTTAAAGTTTGTGTGGTGTATCTGAATTAGAAGTGAAAAATATTTGTGCATAGGAAACAAAAGGTTGGCCACCCCTAGGGACTGACCATATATACGTATGATCAGCGCCCCAGCTCCCTCTCCACCCAAGCTACGACTAGGGAGGGCCAGGCAATGGTTATTGATGACTCAGTAGGTAGATCTAATGGCTCCACAAAACGCCCCATCCTTAGCTCACAAGGACGTTTAAGTTGTAAACACTAAAGAAACTTTCGAACTTGAGCGGGACTCGAACACCAGTATGGTAGATAGCCAGGCAGGGACGTTTCCAATAGGACACCTAAACGGTTAATGCGGGCACGGGATTTACAACCTCCTCCCGAAAGAATGGCTGGAGGGAGGAGAAGCTGTTTTTCAAACACGTCGAAGTGCCTGTAATGTAAACCTTCAAGGGTTAAACTCTTCAGAGAAAAGATGGAGGGGCTGGAACGCTACTCAGAGGATTTACCGATTGTCAAAGCAAAATCGGAGGGACTGAATTTCAAGATCAAGATTCAATGTAAACAAAGAAGTAAACACTGTTATTGATACGAGAGAGAGAGAGAGAGAGAGAGAGAGAGAGAGAGAGAGAGAGAGAGAGAGAGAGAGAGAGAGAGAGAGAGAGAGAGGGGGGCTCTTTAATAGTAATAAGATTATTAAGAATTATAATTTTAATAAATTTCAAGTTCAATTATTAAAATTATTATTATTGAAATTACTACAAATATTATTGAAATTCTTAGTAAAATTATTTCGGATATAACAGAATGTTGAACAAATTAACATCGAAATAATGGATATCTATAAAAAAAAAATATCTTTAAGAATGAAGTAGATTTAATGATATCTTTCAGTTTAAAACCTGAAATATTGCCTTTTAAGAAAGCTTAACACGCCTTGTAAAATATTCAGCCATTGAAAGAGTAAAATAAATAACACAAAAAAAGAAGAATAATCCTTGGAGAATAGGTTGTCAAACTTACAATAGAGAGCGGAGGAAGACACTCTTTATAAATTAGAGTACGAAGCAAGGCAGCTTTACAATAGACAATATGCATAAGAAACCCGTGTTTGAAATGCAGAACAATGCAACCGTTTCTAGTCCACTGCAGGACAAAGGCCTCAAACATGTCACGGGTTTGGCCAGTTTTCATCACCACGCTGACCAATTGCGTATTGGTGATGGTGAGAGACTTTAGTCTGATCGCTCACAGCAAACAAAGCTAGTATGGGTGGCCCTGACTTGTACAGCTTTGCTGGCCATTTCACCACCTTAAGTTACCCACACTCAGAAAGTGTAAAACATCTTCCATTAATTCAGGAGTTGTTTTTCCTTGCCGTTCTTTTCAAGAAGAGAAATATGGACTGGCGGGAAGGGATCGGGATATAGAAAAATGAGATATCGAAATCTTTGGGTCAAATGTCAGCAGGCGAAGTCGAGCCATGGGAAGTAACCAAAATTCAATTTGCGATCTTGAGGGTATATTGATATTCTCTCAGGATCAAAAGCTAATTTTCAGCAGTAATCTTAACGAGGATTCTTTTAACTTATCATCTCTCTCTCTCTCTCTCTCTCTCTCTCTCTCTCTCTCTCTCTCTCTCTCTCTCTCTCTTGCTAGGAAATGCCTTTGGGTTGGATGGAGTTGCAAACATTTACGATACAGAGCAATGGGAATCATATATATTAGCAAACGTTTGCGATACCGAGACGTAGGAATCATATATAATAGCAAACGTTTTGCGATACCGAGTCGTAGGAATCATATATAATAGCAAACGTTTTGCGATACCGAGACGTAGGAATCATATATAATAGCAAACGTTTGCGATGCCGAGCCGTAGGGTATCATATATAATAGCAAAAGCTTGCTATACAGAGCAGTAGGAATATATAATAGCAAACGTTTGCAATACTGAGCCGTAGGATTCATATATAATAGCAAGCGTTTGCGATGTCGAGAAGCAGGGATCATATATAATAGCAAACGTTTGCGATATCAAGCCGTAGGAATCATATATAATACCAAACGTTTGCGATATCAAGCCGTAGGAATCATATATAATAGCAAAGGTTTGTAATAACGAGCAGTGGGAATCATATATAACAGCAAACGTTTGCTGATGGTAGACTGGTAGACTAAACTGGTCTCATACCAACAAAGTTCCTTGTAATCCGTAAGAGACAATTTGGGTGCTAAAGTACACTAGAGGGCTTATGTGGACATCTAGGCACGGACGAACTAATCCAGAGGAGACGCATGTCGGCACAATAGATAACGAACGTTTTCACGTAATCGTATATAATAACTCGTTATTATTAAAGTAAGGTAATTAAATGCTGTTGCTGGATTTAAAAGCCCGGGAAATAACATCAACAATATCAAATAAATAAATAAAGAATCCCACCGGGAGTCAAAGCATTACAATGATATTAAGAGGTATCATACTCGCACAGCGCTCTACTTAATTATAAAAAAAAATCAATTTCTAATTGAATATTTTAATTGGTTATGATGATAATTCTGTTGGCATTACGGGAACTCATTATCGAATTGTTATGGAGATGAATCCTTAAAGCTTTGCAATAAAGTGGAATTTATTTCAGATTATCTTCGTTATTAGAATAATCTCTCCGTATATTTTCAACACTCGCTTATTTAATCCATCCGTATACCAAGGCACTTCCCCCAATTTTGGGGGGATAACCACAAAACTATAGTGCGGGGGAGCAGTCACTCTCCCCCCCAGCTCCATCTCCTTGTCGATGTCTCGCAGGAATTTTATACAGGAGAGGGGGGTTCCCAGCCCCCTCGTCCCGTCCCTTTTAGTCGCCTCTTACGACACGCAGGGATAACGTTGGCGCTATTCTAATTTTTATATGCCCCCGCGGCCACAGGGGGCTTATTTAAAAAAAAAAAAGAAAAAAAAATGATATACGATAGTCAATTCTATTTAGTTAGGGAGATTTGCACCGACTCGCAGGGGTGCCCTTTTAGCTCGGAAAAGTTCCCTGATCGCTGATTGGTTGGACAAGATAATTCCTAACAAATCAGATAGCAGGAAACTTTTCTGTGCTATAAGGGCACCACTGCGAGGTCAGTGCAAATGCGCCTCATTAAAAAATTGAGTATAAGTATTTTACAAGGGAAAACGCTTAAATAATAGTAAAAATCCTGTATTCTCTTAAGACTTGTTGCAAAGAAGTTGCAACTCAACCCAGAGTGACAGAAGGAATATTTCACGGTAACTAAACATAATTACACCTGCATAGGGAAGTGACTGTTACTTTCTCTTTACCCGAAGCCATCCATTTCTTGCCCTGCTGTGGATTAGGAACGACTGATGATGCTGATGATGATGTTCTAATTTTTTTTGTATATATATATATATATATATATATATATATAATATATATATATATATATATATATATATATGTGTGTGTGTGTGTGTGTGTGTGTGTGTGTGTGTGTGCGTAGACATACTGTATATATAATAATGGTGAATATTAAAATTTCTAATAATTATATCAAATAGACATGGACACAGCAAAACAAAATAAAAATAGTAATAACTCCAGCAACTATAAAAACAAAACGGCCAATACAGAAAGATCACAAAAAGATGACTTAATTACATATATCTACGGTGTATTAGAGAGAGAGAGAGAGAGAGAGAGAGAGAGAGAGAGAGAGAGAGAGAGAGAGAGAGAGAGAGAGAGAGAGAGAGGTCGTTCCCTCGAAAAACTATTGTCCTCCTTTTCATTGTTTGTAGAAGCTCTGGTGCTCAGAAGACATCTCCCCGAATTCATCCTCATTATCTCACGACCCTTTTGTCTTTTTGTTCATTCATATAATAAACAATGAAAGTCAGGATCCGAGACGTTGGGTCAAAGACAAACATTAAGAAAAAAAAAAATCCTCAGGACGATAGACTTTTGACCCCAAATATCCTACGGAGCCTTTTGTCGAATACGAATCATAAACAGGGTCTTGAATTGTGATGATTTAGTGATTATCGTCTTCCCTCTTCTTGGCAGCCAATCCTTGGAAAAGGATGTATAAGACTGTCTGATCACGGTCAATATAAATCACTACAGTATGAGCATGGTAGATAAGTTGCAAAGAAGTCTCCTTATTATAAAATACTTATGAGTAACTTGATTAAAATTCCATGTGTATCTTGAGTGCGAGTTACTAATCCGACTCACCTTCAATAAAGATTTGCATTTACTTTGAATGGTTGAGAGAAATTTATCAATGACACGAAACCACACAAACTTTCTTTCACTGTGAATACTTGGAAATCCTAGCTTTCTTTCACCCACAACTACACTGAAGAAGAAGAAGAAGAAGAAGAAGAAGAAGAAGAACCCAACAAATCTATCCAAAACATGATATAAAAAAAAGGTTCCTTCGAATACATGAGGAGGAATAATCGTAGCTCAGAATACTGCTCGACTCGTCCACGTCTTTTGTTCCAACTTTTGTGAATCGGAAAGACATGAAGCGAGTGCCAACTTCTTCGCCTGATATCGGCCAAAGTTTTCTTTTCATGAACTTTACGTTTGGGGAAATTTGGACGTATCTTCCAGTTAGAAAACCACCTACACGGAACGCAACATGCATGAGAAAATATAAATGAGATTGACAAGTTGCACTCAGTGCCAACGTTGCGTCCGCTACAGGCGTCCAGTTGTGAATGGGTCAAGTCGTACCTATGAAGGTTAATGTTGTTGTTTTCAAAAGATTGCTTAACTATAACTTGTCTTCTTTTGTAAATGGCCTTAGACGTAAATATCTAACTCAACTTGGATAATCGAACATCAAAGCTGAGAGAGAGAGAGAGAGAGAGAGAGAGAGAGAGAGAGAGAGAGAGAGAGAGAGAGAGAGAGAGAGAGAGAGAGAGAGAGAGAGAGTATGAAAAAAAAAACATGGGACAGTTCAACTCACATTAAAATTCCTTTCGAAAATTTCCGTGAGTCGAGAGTAATTAGTGATGAAACCGGATGAAGCCGCAGGAAATTGTAAGGTTTCGAAAGCCCTCCATCCTTCTCCTACTTTGAAACCGAAGTTCCCAACAGAAAATAAAAGAGCGAGAATTTGACGCATTTTGGGTGAGAAATCTCCGCGATCTAAATCGTGCTTATGAAAACTAATAAAAGTGATGAGAAAACAAGATTTTTTAAGAAGAAAGAAAATTTCCACGGAAAAAAATATACCCAATAAGGCTACGTCTGAAGAAGCAACAACAACAACAATAACAACAGCAGCAACACGTAGAGCCATTTCTAATCCACAGGAATAGAAAGCCCTGAAACATGTCTTTATTCACGTCTGGGGTTTGATTAGTTTTCACCACCACACTGGCCATTGCGGATTGATGATGGTGGGAAACTTTTGTATGTCGCTCTCATCAAACCAACCTAGTATGGGTGGCCCTGATTAGTGTACCGCACGTGTATCACACACGCTCGTACACTGTAACGGTATTTCTTATTTTTTTGTCTATTGTCGTTATTGCTCTCCCCTCGCACTGACAGCTTGTTCATGCCTGTATTTCCCTGCACCATTGTTTGAATTTTTGTGCCGTTCTTGACTGGAATGGGTTGTATAAATACTCAAGCTCCGTCCAAATAAAATTCAGTTACATTCTCGAGTCTCTTAGTAACAACATAACTGCTCGCCAGCACATTGGTAACCACTGGAGTGTTCAGCTCCCTCCTGCTTTCCTCCTCAGAGCCATAACTGCTCGCCAGCACATTGGTAACCACTGGAGTGTTCAGCTCCCTCCTGCTTTCCTCCTCAGAGCCATGTCTAATTGTTTGATGATGCCACCCTCAGACACACTCTACTATCAACGCCACGCCCCTAACACTACCGTCTTTTCCCAGCGAAGAAGCATTCGCTTGGTTCCAGTTTCCCATAAAGGGTGTGACTCGATCCAGCACCATACGTAATCTTCGATTGGCTGTGTGAAAAAGGGGCACCATAACGTAAGAAGGCCTCGAAATATACATCCTAGAGCAGTACTCGCCATCACCGTATTCCCGCTAAGCAAAACTTTTTCACCTCTCTCAACAACCATCGGGGGAACAAAAGGCTTCGCTCACCCTCAGGAAAACGACCAGTATTGCTCGCTTGCAACCTGCCACTGACGGTTCTCCTTGTGAAGTGAATCCACTTTGTAAACTTTGGGTACAGCGCCTACCTGAACCTGTACATACTACCATCCCCGATGTTGATATTTTGCTCATGAAGGACCCATAAGGACAGCCACTTCACCTTCCAGACCTCCATCAACGCCTACACTCCTGACGAAAGCTGAGGTGAATGCTGTAGGATACAGACGCCCACCTTGTGACGTGCCGGAGCGGTGGCAGAGCCACCCACCTTGTGACGTGCCGGAGCAGTAAAACAGCCACCCACCACCCCCATTTACCATCCCCTCGCTTACACCCCAAACACCGACCTCTCCAGCCACTTACCGACACCCATCGGCTACAGTTATTCTACTACACTCAAAATTCGGGGATGCTGCGAAGAAATGTGCGAATGGTTGCCAATGGCCAAAAAATGTGTAAGTAAATGCGATTTTTGGTAGACAAGGGTGCTTGCCATTCTCTTCTACCAAGACCACTCTCCAGGACACAACATAGTCTGTCTAAATCTGCTGACATCCGCCTGGTAGCTACCAACTGATCTGCAATATCCACCCACGGTTATGAAACCCACACATTATCGTTTGAAAGTATCTTGTTGCTGACATCACGTTACCAATCCTCGGTGTGGATTTCCTATCACACTTCCACCTCCTGGTCATAGCTCACTGACGGTTAGTAAAAGCGGATTCGTACTCCTCAATGCCTCTCCAACCCGCCCCTCCGACCTCGCTCTCAACATCAGCGCTCCCACAGATGCCTACGTCCACCTCCTCACATCGTACCCGCAAGTTTTCCGTCCAGAACTTCCTCAAACGCCCCTGGATGACGGACCCCCAGTGTTCGCTAGATTCATATGTCTGGCACCGGATCATTTGGCAGTCGCTAAACATACGTTCCCCAAAAAGGAAGAAATGGGCCTTTGCCAAAAGTTCTCAAGGCCATGGTCGTCACTCCTACACATTGTCCTGAAGAAAGATGGCTCTCTACATCCGTGTGGGGATTATAGGCACCTGAACATGCAGAGAGAACCGGATCACTATCCCTTCCAAAACATCGCCTATGTGACCTTGCACAAAGCGAAGGTTTTCACCACGGTACCCATGAACCAAGAGGACAGTTTTCACCACGGTACCCATGAACCTATGAACCAAGATGACAGTCCCAAGACTGCCATAACCACCCCCTTTGGTTCATACTCCTTCAATTACTCCTGTTTTGGCCTTCATAATGGCGGGGTCACTTTTTAATGTCTCATGGACAGCATCTTAGGGGACCTCTCATTCTGTGTGTTACCTGGATGACATGCTTGTGTTCTCTTCCTCCAAAGAGTAACACCTC
>NC_090762.1:28453753-28458753 GCF_036898095.1 Palaemon carinicauda
AGAGAGAGAGAGAGAGAGAGAGAGAGAGAGAGAGAGAGAGAGAGAGAGAGAGAGAGAGATATGACACACGGATAAAATTACTGATGAAGGTGAGAGAGAGAGAGAGAGAGAGAGAGAGAGAGAGAGAGAGAGAGAGAGAGAGAGATGACACACGGATAAAAATTACTGATGAAGGTGAGAGAGAGAGAGAGAGAGAGAGAGAGGAGAGAGAGAGAGAGGAGAGAGAGAGAGAGATATGACACACGGATAAAAATTACTGATGAGAGAGAGAGAGAGAGAGAGAGAGAGAGAGAGAGAGAGAGAGAGAGAGAGAGAGAGAGAGAGGACACACGGATAAAAATTACTGATGAAGGTGAGAGAGAGAGAGAGAGAGAGAGAGAGAGAGAGAGAGAGAGAGAGAGAGAGAGAGAGAGAGAGTGAGATTTACAACGAAGTAATGGAATAGAAATATAAATACGAAAATGCATCACTCTTCCATTTTGGGTCTTTCTGTTGACATTGCACCTGATTGGGCGGAGTGATGAAGCTGAAGGCAATAAACCAAGACTGTCGTCAGCTACAGTCATTTTGTACGATATTAAGAAGCAGAAACTCTTGGAAAAGGGGTCAAAGGCGTTGCTAATATTTCTCTCCTACTTTTATCTTTCAGTTCGAAGGAAGTAATTGTCTTTCATTTCCTCCAAATTTGTGACACTTTCTCCGCTGCCTTCATTTTCTTTGAAAATGATCTTCGGGGGAACTAGACAAAATCTTATTTTTGTCTACTTATTCAGACTAGTTATATTTAATAATTTTTTTAGGCCTAATTCCATATATTTTTTTACAAAAACCAGGCACTTAGTAATAACTCTCTCTCTCTAGCCCTACCCTTCTGACTGACTTCAATTATTTTTGGATGACAACCACACGAAACATTTTTGCTCAATTAATTCCCTCCGGTACCCCTATGCCCTTTACCCCTTTAACAGTTTTAATCGAAACCGTAAGAAATGCGGTCTAGTATGATACTATAAATAATTTGTACTTCACAATAATTCCTAATCGGGTGGTTGAATCAGTAGAACTTCAAAAGTTCAAAGTTGGAGCAAATGTTTTTACGTTGACCAGCCTGACATGAGTCTTTTTATATTTTATATATGACATGTCTGTTTTTGACGTTGTTTATAGTTTATATAGGACATATCTATTTTGACGCTGTTACTGTTTTTAGAATGATATACTGTTAATTTATTCTCATCATTTATTTATTTCCTTATTTCCTTTCCTCACTGGACTACTTTTCCCCGTTGGAGCCCTTGGGCTTATAGCATCTTGCTTTTCCAACTAGGGTTGTAGCTTGGCTAGTAATAATAATAATAATAATAATAATAATAATAATAATAATAATAATAATAATAATAATAATAATAATTTAAAAGGAACATTTAACTCCTTTCTCGATTTGTCACACAAAAGACAGGAGTGACGCGATAAATGTTTTTATACATGAACCAATATCTATTCGAATGTATGGGGAAATTAATGCTTCCATACTTGAACCAAAATCTCGCTTAAATAACCTTATTGAATATCAAAGTCTCAGAAGTGTGAGCTGTAATGGTTCAAGTTTAGTGTCGCCTCTAGTCTAAAAAAGGCATCAAAATGAAGATATATACTAAAACTCTTGTGATAATTACAATAATTTATTATAAAAATTCTGAATAATATATTGAAACATTTAATAGAAAAAACTAAGTCAACAGAAGTGTTCTTGCGACTAGAACGTGTAATGGTTATAATTATAAAAAATGCTTACACTCATAATGACATATTCCAAAGGGAGACCTTTTCTATATACAATTCTTCTTTAGCCAAGGGGTTAACGACTGCACTGTAATTGTTCAGTGGCCACTTTCCTCTTGGTAAGGGTAGAAGAGACTCTTAACTATGGGAAGCAGCTCTTCTAGGAGAAGGACATTCCAAAATTAAACCATTGTTCTCTAGTCTTGGTTAGTGCCATAGCCTCAGTACCATGGTCTTCCAATGTCTTGGGTTAGAGTTCTCATGCTTGAGGGTACACTCGGGCACACTGTTCTATCTAGTTTCTCTTCCTATTGTTTTGTTAAATTTTTTATAGTTTATATAGGAAATATTTATTTTAATGTAGTTACTATTCTTAAAATATTTAAATTTCCCTTATTTCCTTTCCTCACTGGCCTATTTTCCTTGTTGAGGCCCCTGGGCTTATAGCATCCTGCTTTTCAATCTACGGTTGTAGCTTAACATTTAATAATAATAATAGTAATAATAGCATTTCTTGTGACCCAGGAACATATAAAGAAATAGAACACTTTCAGGTCACTTCGACTTGTGAACTCCAGTGGTCAAGGTCATTCAAAGAAAACATTTATTTTTGGTCACGAATTTCTATCCACTCGATAAGCTCTGGGTACCATGGATAGTATTGCTATCTACTCGGCCACGGGAATATAAATACAACACAAGTTAATTCTTAATGATTCATATAATCAAAATATCGATGAATTGATGATAAGAAAACTGCAATTAAAAAACAATACGAAATAAATACGTGATTTCAGATAGGAGACAAAACAATGGATACAAAATGTATCACCTCAAAAAAAAACAACGTATCTTAAAATTCAATGATTAAATTTCACATCGTTAAGAGGAGGTCAGTCCAATGATCCTTAGAACCCTTGTGTCGGGTGTCGACTTGTGTCGGGTGTCGCAACGTGGCAGAACTCTACAATGAAATCGTTTCATTATTTATTTTTCAATAAACTGCTCGTCGAGAACCAGCCGGACGAAGATTTCACATCGGGTCCTTTCCAATTAGCGGATCCCGTTACCGAAGTCTGTGCGTAAAAAAGTTCTTTTGCTTCGGTAACTTTGCACGTAATTAAAAACAAAAAAATAGGTTCAAATCTCGAGAATTCCTCTATAATTTACAGAAATCTGGAGATGAAAAATCGTAACAAATACACACACACACACACACACACACACACACACACACACACACACACACACACACACACACACATATATATATATATATATATATATATATATATATATATATATATATATAAATATGTACGTATATATATATATATATATATATATATATATATATATATATATATATATATATATATATACGTATATATAATATATATATATATATATATATATATATATATATATATATATATATATATATATATATATATATATATATAATAGGACGTAGAAGACCAAGGGAAACATAGATGAGGGTAATTTGGATTATTATTATTATTATTATTATTATTATTATTATTATCTCCTCCTATAGCTATTGACGCAAAGGGACTCGGTTACATTTCACCAGTCGTCTCTGTCTTGGGCTTCTAATTTAATACTTCTCCATTCTTCATCTCCTACTTCGCACTTTATAGTCCTAAGCCATGTAGGCCTGGGTCTTCCAATTCTTCTAGTGCCTTGTGGAGCCCAGTTAAACGTTTGGTGAACTAATCTCTCTTGGGGAGTGCGAAGAGCATGCCCAAACCAATGATTATCATTAGAATTATAATTAATTGCTAAGCTACAACCCTAGTTGGATAAAGATGATATAAGCCCAGGGGCTCCAAGAAGGAAAATAGCCCAGTGAGGAAAGGAAACGAGAAAAAAATTGAATATTCTAAGACCATCAACGTTACAATAAATATCTCCTATATAAACTATAAAAACCTAAACAAAACAAGAGGAAAAGAAATAAGATAAAATAGTGTGCCCGAGTGTACCCTCAAGCAAGAGAACTCTAACCCAAGACAGTGGAAGACCATGGTAGAAGGGCTACGGCACTACCCAAGACTAGAGAACAACGGTTTGATTTTGTAGTGTCGTCTTACTAGAAGAGCTGCTTACCATTGTTTGGTAATCTCAGTATTGTCAGGTGTATAAGGACAGAGGAGAATATATAAAGAATAGGCCAGACTATTCGGTGTGAGTGTGTGTAGGCAAAGGGGAAAATGAACCGCAACCAGAGAGAAGGATCCAATGTAGTACTGTCTGGCCATTCAAAGGACCCCATAACTCTCTAGCGGTAGTATCTCAATGGGTGGCTGGTGCCCTGGCCAACCTACTACCTACTATCTTGTTGAAAACCAGTTAATATCGAATGCAGTGTCTCACAGGGTAGCAACAACAGCGTTGACAATATTAACGAATAATAAATTATAGGCGCTACATCAAAATAAACAACAACAATAACTGCCACTCTAATTTTCCATATCAAAACAAAAGTTGAGAAATATTAAACACGCTGGGTCTAATCCTAAAATTCCATTTGCAATAACAATCATGCTATAAAAGTTAACAATCATGCAATAAAAGTTTACAACTATTATTATTATTATTATTATTATTATTATTATTATTATTATTATTATTATTATTATTATTATTATTATTATTATTATTAATTGCTAAGCCACAATCCTAGTTGGAAAAGCAGGATGCTATAAGCCCAGGGGCCCCACCAGGGAAAATAGCTCAGTGAGGAGAGGAAACAAGGACAAATAAAATATTTCAAGAACAGTAACAACATTAAAATAAATATTTCCTATATAAACTATAAATACTTTAACAAAACAAGAGGAAGAGAAATTACATAGAATAGTGTGCCTGAGTGTACCCTCAAGCAAGAAAACTCTAACCCAAGACAGTGGAAGGCCATGGTACAGAGGCTATGGCACTACTCAAGACTAGAGAACAATGGTTTGATTTTGGAGTGTCCTTATCCTAGAAGAGCTGCTTACCATAGCTAAAGAATCTCTTCTACCCATACCAAGAGGATGTAGCCACTGAACAATTAAAGTGCAGTAGTTAACTCCCTTTCTTTTCTGCTTGGGGAATTGTGTTGCTGTGACATTTAGAAAACTGTAGAGTATGTTACGAAAGCAAACAGTATCTCGTTATTCTTTTATCCTTGTTTTAATTGGAAGGACGAGTAA
>NC_090762.1:28461253-28481253 GCF_036898095.1 Palaemon carinicauda
TTCTCCTTTTTATTTATCTCTTCGAAAGGTTTAAGGTTTAAAGGTCGCTCATGAATGGCAGAGGCAAGGGACAGTGACATTGCACTAGCAATCAGGACAATGTCCTAGAGACTGACCATATATTATATGATCAGCGCCCAAGCCTCCTCTCCACCCAAGCTAGGACCAAGGAAGGCCAGGCAGTGGCTGCTGATGATTCAGCAGATACACCTATAGGCTCCCCCAAACCCCCCAACTTTAGCTCACAAGAATGGTAAGGTTGCAGACACTAATGGGACTAACGAGACTGAGCGAAACTCGAACCCTCTCGACTGGCAAACACCAGGCAGAGACGTTACCAATCAGGCCACAGCAACCTAAACGTCCAATTAAAGGGGCAATGGACGTCATATAAATATTTTATCAACACAAAAGATATTATCCCGAATAAAACAAACAGCCAATGAAATGGAATAGAAGAGAAAAAAGAAAAAAGTGTTGGCCTCTAGATCATTTGTCTTGAAAATTTGTTAGATTATTTCACAGTTAAAATTTACAATTGAGTTTATACTGAAAACATATTTCTTCATCTAAATTTATATATATATATATATATATATATATATATATATATATATATATATATATATATATATATATATATATATATATATATTTAT
Organism: Palaemon carinicauda; assembly: GCF_036898095.1. Lineage (NCBI taxonomy): Eukaryota > Metazoa > Arthropoda > Malacostraca > Decapoda > Palaemonidae > Palaemon > Palaemon carinicauda. The sequence goes on from NC_090762.1 coordinate 28,461,913, forward strand.
ATAAATATATATATATATATACATATACATACATACATACATACATACATATATATATATATATATATATATATATATATATATATATATATATATATATATCTTGTCATACATATAATATATATATCACTCTCTGAATGGGGATACCTTAACGTGGTCATAGGGTTTGTGTATCGCCATGATTAGGAAAGCTGTACTAGTCAGGGTCACCCATACTAGGTTGGTTTGCTCTGAGCGATCAAACAAATGTCTGCCACTTTTACCAATCCGCAGTGACCAGCGTGGTGATGCAAACGACCAAACACCAGGCTTGAATAAGGGTATGTCTGAGGTCTTTGTGCCGCAGTGGGCTAGAAACGGTTACATTAGTTGTTGTTATTGTGGTCTATGTATACACACTTTTTCTTAGTAAAACCGAATTCAATATCTTCCCGAAATATTGCAATAAAACCTCGTCAAAGCCTGAATAGATCAAACTGGCTTTTACGTCAGTTTAATCTCCTCTATTGTATTTGAAATCATATTGGCATTGTTGCATCGCCAGAACGCGATATCAATGAATCAATGCACCAGGGAGAGGCCAGTGATCTCTTTTCCAAGTAATACATTTATAATACTTTGATTTACCGTCAATCTAACCACTATAACGCAGCTTTTCCCTATTGGAGCCTTTGGGCTTATAGCACCCCCTTTTCCAACTAGCTTAGTAATTAATAACAATTAATAATAAAAGGGGTAAACTGAATTGATTGAAAATAGTCAGGAAATGTTCGGAATTAGTTTATACGACATGAAAGATAATTTCTAAGTTTGAGAGTTTACAGAAATACACACCAGGATCTAAGGTCTGAGAGTGAGCTAAATATATGAAAGTTTCAAAAACTTAATATTAGCTTTCATGCTTGTAGATATTGCAATGATCCTCAAGGAATTTTGATATTCAGCAATAATTCATATTGGAAGGAGTTTATGTTTTACTCGCTGTTTGTGTGTGTGTTTTTGGTGAACAGCTTTCTGGCCACAATTTTAATCGTAGAGTAATGAAACTTGCAGGGATTAACTATTATGCAAAAAACTGACAATTATCAAATTTTGGAAGGTCAAGGTCAAAGGTCAAGAAAAAGGTCGAGAAAAAAGCTGCCGCGGCGTAGGTCTGCGGTCTACTGAGTGTCACACTAGTTCTCTCCCATAATTTATATCATCTATCATTCAACAGAGGAAGAAAATCCCTCCGAACTACAAAGCTCCTCTTCCTATCAAAAAGGAAGAGGAAACCAAGAAGAGAGAAAGAATATTCGACGGCGTCCACAAAGAGGAAAAGGCATCAAAGAGGTTCTTCCTTGCACCTCCTGGTGATGAGAAAAGTTGACCGGTGTGATCAAACTTTACAGGATGAAGAGTTTATGAGGTTGAAGTTCAAGAAAGAGGAACCCTAATATCGGGTATCTAAAATGAAGGTTTGCGGACATGGGAACGAAAGTACATAGAATAGGGTGAATCAAGTTCGTCATATTGCTCTCAAAATTTAAAAAAGGGAAATTCATAAGTTTAGATATCTAAAATTAATAGAGTAACATATTTATATACCGAGATTTTTCAACGTTTTAATCAAAATAAGAAAGAGATGCAAAAGTATGCATATATATATATATATATATATATATATATATATATATATATATATATATATATATATATATATACAGTATATATATGTATATATAGACACACACACATATATATATATATATATATATATATATATATGTATATATAAATATATATATATATACACATACATACTGCATATATATATATATATATATATATATATATATATATATATATATATATATATATATATATATATATATATATATATATATATAACAAAAAAACTGAAGAAACATACATTCAACTCTCCCTCTCTGTTTCCACTCAAAAAGAAAATTGTCAATCAGGACACTATTTTAAAGATAAATATAATCTAAAAATATAAAAAAATGCATTGCAGAGATATGCGAGTCATATATATGAGTAAGTCTCAGTTAACAATTCACACGCCAAGACGAACTTTGAAAAGCATTTTTTGAATGCCAACAGCAATGTTATTTTTTTCAAACTCATTTTTTTTTCAACTGGTGGGCTACTTTTCCCGCCTCTGAATTCTCCGTGGTTAATCAACTAATGGTATTCCAACCCCCCCCCCCCCCCCACCACAACCCACAGTCTGTCTGTCTCCTCATTTTTATTTCTTTTTCTTCCTTCAAGAAGCAAAGCTCCAGAACAGCTCTTCTAATAACTACATATCTTCCCAGTTCCCATCCCTATAACAAGCATTTCTCTCCTACCCCTTCCTTAATTTCTTTTCCCTCCTTTATGTATGTCCTTAATCAAAGTTCCAGAACTGTATCACATTCATATTAGGGAATGGAAGATACACACACACATACTGTATATATATATATATATATATATATATATATATATATATATATATATATATATATATATATATATATATATATATATATATATATAACAACAATAAATCCAGCCCTTTCTAGTCCACTGAAGACAAAGACCTCGGAAATGTCAATTCATGTCCTGAATTTGGCCAATTTTCATTACCACACTGGCCAATGCTGATTGGTAATGGTGGGAATTTTCGTCTGATCGCTCAAAACACACCAACCTAGTATGGGTGGCCCCGACTAGTACAACTTTGCTGATCATGGCGATGCGTCAAATCGTTTCACCACGTTAAGGTATCCCCCTCTCAGAAAGGTGTATATATATATATATATATATATATATATATATATATATATATATATATATATATATATATATATATATATATATATATATATATATATATATATCCCATCCATATACCAAAGGCACTTCCCCAATTTTGGGGGGTAGCCGACATCAACAAGAAACAAAACAAAAAAGGTGACCTCTACTCTCTACGTTCCTCCAGCCTAACCAGGGACTCAGCCGAGTTCAGCTGGTACTGCTAGGGTGCCACAGCCCAACCTCCCACATTTCCACCACAGATGAAGCTTCGTACTGCTGAGTCCCCTACTGCTGCTACCTCCGCGGTCATCTAAGGCACCGGAGGAAGCAGCAGGGCCTACCGGAACTGCGTCACAATCGCTCGCCATTCATTCCTATTTCTAGCACGCTCTCTTGCCTCTCTCACATCTATCCTCCTATCACCCAGAGCTTTCTTCACACCATCCATCCACCCAAACCTTGGCCTTCCTCTTGTACTTCTCCCATCAACTCTTGCATTCATCACCTTCTTTAGCAGACAGCCATTTTCCATTCTCTCAACATGGCCAAACCACCTCAACACATTCATATCCACTCTAGCCGCTAACTCATTTCTTACACCCGTTCTCACCCTTACCACTTCGTTCCTAACCCTATCTACTCGAGATACACCAGCCATACTCCTCAGACACTTCATCTCAAACACATTCAATTTCTGTCTCTCCATCACTTTCATTCCCCACAACTCCGATCCATACATCACAGTTGGTACAATCACTTTCTCATATAGAACTCTCTTTACATTCATGCCCAACCCTCTATTTTTTCCTACTCCCTTAACTGCCCCCAACACTTTGCAACCTTCATTGACTCTCTGACGTACATCTGCTTCCACTCCACCATTTGCTGCAACAACAGACCCCAAGTACTTAAACTGATCCACCTCCTCAAGTAACTCTCCATTCAACATGACATTCAACCTTGCACCACCTTCCCTTCTCGTACATCTCATAACCTTACTCTTACCCACATTAACTCTCAACTTCCTTCTCTCACACACCCTTCCAAATTCTGTCACTAGTCGGTCAAGCTTCTCTTCTGTGTCTGCTACCAGTACAGTATCATCCGCAAACAACAACTGATTTACCTCCCATTCATGATCATTCTCGTCTACCAGTTTTAATCCTCGTCCAAGCACTCGAGCATTCACCTCTCTCACCACTCCATCAACATACAAGTTAAACAACCACGGCGACATCACACATCCCTGTCTCAGCCCCACTCTCACCGGAAACCAATCGCTCACTTCATTTCCTATTCTAACACATGCTTTACTACCTTTGTAGAAACTTTTCACTGCTTGCAACAACCTTCCACCAACTCCATATAACCTCATCACATTCCACATTGCTTCCCTATCAACTCTATCATATGCTTTCTCCAGATCCATAAACGCAACATACACCTCCTTACCTTTTGCTAAATATTTCTCGCATATCTGCCTAACTGTAAAAATCTGATTCATACAACCCCTACCCTCTTCTAAAACCACCCTGTACTTGCAAGATTGCATTCTCTGTTTTATCCTTAATCCTATTAATCAGTACTCTACCATACACTTTTCCAACTACACTCAACAAACTAATACCTCTTGAATTACAACACTCATGCACATCTCCCTTACCCTTATATAGTGGTACAATACATGCACAGACCCAATCTACTGGTACCATTGACAACACAAAACACACATTAAACAATCTCACCAACAATTCAAGTACAGTCACACCCCCTTCCTTCAACATCTCAGCTTTCCCACCACTCATACCAGATGCTTTTCCTACTCTCGATTCATCTAGTGCTCTCCTCACTTCCTCTATTGTAATCTCTCTCTCATTCTCATCTCCCATCACTGGCACCTCAACACCTGGAACAGCAATTATATCTGCCTCCCTATTATCCTCAACATTCAGCAAACTTTCAAAATATTCCGCCCACCTTTTCCTTGCCTCCTCTCCTTTTAACAACCTTCCATTTCCATCTTTCACTGTCTCTTCAATTCTTGCGCCGGCCTTCCTAACTCTCTTCACTTCTTTCCAAAACTTCTTCTTATTCTCTTCATATGACTGACCCAGTCCCTGACCCCACCTCAGATCAGCTGCCCTCTTTGCCTCACGTACCTTGCGCTTTACTTCCACCTTTTTCTCTCTATATTTTTCATACTTCTCTATACTATTACTCTGCAGCCATTCTTCAAAAGCCCTCTTTTTCTCTTCCACTTTTACCTTCACTCCTTCAATCCACCATTCACTGCCCTTCCTCATGCTGCCTCCAACAACCTTCTTGCTACATACATCACTTGCAATCCCAACAAAATTTTCTTTTGCTAACTTCCACTCCTCCTCTAAATTACCAGTTTCTCTTACTCTCACCTCGTCATATGCCATTTTCAACCTTTCCTGATATTTACTTTTTACCCCCGGTTTTATTAGCTCTTCAACCCTCACTAGCTCCCTTTTACATCCACCTACTCTATTCCCCCACTCTTTTGCTACAACTAATTTTCCTTCCACCAAAAAATGATCAGACATACCGTTAGCCATACCCCTAAACACGTGCACGTCTTTCAATCTTCCAAACATTCTTTTAGTTATCAACACAAAATCCATTAATGCCCTTTCTACTACTCTTCCATTTGCCACTCTTACCCATGTATACTTATTTTTATCTTTCTTTTTAAAAAAGCTAGCACTTATTACCATCTCTTGTTCAACACACATATCTACCAGTCTCTCACCACTCTCATTTTCACTTGGTACGCCATACTTCCCAATGACACCTTCTACCTCTCCAGCGCCCACTCTAGCATTTAAGTCACCCATGACAACTACATAATTCCTTCTACCCAGTCCTTCTACACACCTAGTTAATTCATTCCAGAACTCATTCCGCTCTTTTTCACTTTTCTCACTACCTGGCCCATACGCACTGACAAACGGCCAACATTCCATACCCAACCTAACCCTTACCCACATTAACCTAGACGATATCTCCTTCCATTCTACTACTTTACCTGTCATCCATTCACTCAGCAATAAAGCCACACCCTCTCTTGCTCTTCCCCTTTCAATCCCAGACACTCTACCAGACATTTCACCAAACATCACTTCACCCTTTCCTTTCATCTTTGTCTCACACAAGGCCAATACATCCATCCTTCTACTTCTAAACATACTTCCAATCTCACATCTTTTACTCTCTATCGTACTACATCCACGCCCATTCAAACACCCCAAAACTAGAGTGCGGGGAGCAGTCACTCTCCCCAAGCTCCATCTCTTTGTTGCTGTCTCACAGGATTTTTTATACAGGAGAGGGGGTTCCCAGCCCCTCGTCCCGTCCCTTTTAGTTGCCTCTTACGACACGCAGGGATAACGTTGGCGCTATTCTAATTGTTTTATGCCCCCGCGGCCACAGGGGGCATATATATATATATATATATATATATATATATATATATATATATATATATATATACTGTATATATATATGTATATATATATATATATATATATATATATATATATATATATATATATATATATATACACATATATATATATATATATATATATATATATATATATATATATATATATATATACTGTATATATATATATATATATATATATATATATATATATGTATATATATATATATATATATATATATATATATATATATATATATATATATGTATTAATTTATATATATACTATGCCATCATCCATTCCTAGTCCATTTAAGAACAAAAGCCTCAAGAATGTTCTTCCAATTTCGTCTGTTTACGGTCTTTCTAAACCAGAAATGTAGGCCTGAAAATGGATATGAGTATTATAACTAAGTTAATGCACAAGGAAAATGCAAGCTTGTAAAAGAAGCAGGGGAAGGAAGAGAAGACGAATAACTGACATATCAAACAGGACAGTGCCCTAGAAACAGACCATATATACATATGATCAGCGCCTAAAACCCACTCTCCACCCAAGCTGGGACCAAGGAGAGTCACGCAATGGCGGCTGATGACTCAGCAGATACCACTATAGGCTCCCACAAACCTCTCATCCTTAGCTCACAAGGATGGTGAGGTTGCAGCGACCAAAGAAACAAACGACTTTGAGCAGAAAACTTTAAATCAATCAATCAATTGAGCAGGACTCGAACGCCAGTCTGGCGTTCACCAACGCAATTACCTACAAAAATGATAGATTTCCCACGCTACGCAGGGGGTTAAACAGATTAGAATTCTTTGATATTTTCCCTTCAAAAGATTCAATAGACACTATAAAAAAGATTATTAAATCCAAACCTTTCAATTTTCCTATTGAATGATTAAGCACAATTACAAAAAAAAAAAAAAAAAAAACGAAAAACAACAAATGTATCAATTTATTCCTAAATCTAAATAAAGCTTGCCATTGGAGGGATGCCCTTCGACATTCAGATCAATAATTGGCAACTTATTGCCAGTGGATCAGATCTTGCTCCAAAAAAGGCTTGTAGATAAATGAGCAAAACATACACTGATTGTTAATAAAAGAAAGGTCACAGTACCAGATTATTATTATTATTATTATTATTATTATTATTATTATTATTATTATTATTATTATTATTATTATTATTATCATTATTATTATTACCGCTTCTTTGTCTACATCTTTTCCCACTTCTATGTGGGGTCAATGTTTCTGGTCAGCTTACTCCATCTACCTCTGTCCCACACCTCATCACCGGTTACTATTATTATTATTATTATTATTATTATTATTATTATCATTATTACTATTATTTTGTTACTTTCTTGAGGGTACTCTTGGGAACACTATTTTTTCTTATTTCTCTTCTTGTTTTGTTAAAGTTTTTATAGTTTAGAAAGGAAATATTTATTTTAATGTTATTACTCCTCTTAAAATATTTAATTTTTCCTTGTTTCCTTTCTTCACTGGGCTATTTTCCCTGTTGGAGCCCCTGGCTTCTGCTTTTCCAACTAGGGTTGTAGCTTAGCAGGTGGTAATAATAATAATAATAATAATAATAATAATAATAATAATAATAATAATAATAATAATAATAATAATAAGCTACAGCCCTAAGTGGAAAAGTAAGATGATAAGGCATCTATTATTAATATTATTATTATTATTATTAGTTTGATTTTTTTTTTGGGGTTAGATATGATGATGTCTGCCAAACCCCAGATGAATAATGACATTTCTGAGTCCTTTTGCTTGCAGTGGACCAGAAAAGCCGCATCTGTTGTTATTGTTGATACGTTATCTGTTTATCATTATTTTCAAAATATTGGTTAAGAAAAACATCGTTTTTTTTTTTTTTTTTTATAATCCCTCTATTTAACATTTAGTTCTAGATAGTCTTTGTTTCAACTTTAATTAATAATTTCTTATTGATAATCACTTAAAACCTTCCATCACCTTCAAGAGCTTGACGATTCAAAATGCACTTTATTAACCAAAAAAAAACAAAAATAGATAAAAAAAAAAAAAAAAAAAGCGGCGTTGAGCCTTGAACCAAAAAAGATCCATTTAGAGTTAATTGAAGAATTCAGAGTAGGACGTCATCAAACACTCATCCTTCACTTGAAGAAAAACAGTGCCAAAGTCAACTCGAAACTCTAAGAAAATTCTGGCCAAAAATACATCGAGGATTACTCAACTCGAGAGAGAGAGAGAGAGAGAGAGAGAGAGAGAGAGAGAGAGAGAGAGAGAGAGAGAGAGAGAACTTTTTAAAGGTTTAAATGTCACTCATGAATGGCAGAGGAAAGGGACAATGCCCTATACTCAAATTCTTTTAATGAGGCGCATTTGCAATGACCCGCGGCGTTGGCCTTTTAGCTCGGAAAAGTTTCCGAGCTAAAAGGGCACCCCTGCGAGTCGGTGTAAATCTGCCTTACTAAAAAGAATTGATTATAGGTAGCATGCCAATGACCTAGAGACAGACCATATATACCTATGATCAGAGCCCAAGCCCCTCTCCACCCAAGATAGGCCATAGGAGATCCAGGCAATGGCTGCTGATAACTCATAAGATAAACATACAGGCTCCCCTAAAACCCCTCCCTAGCTTAACAAGGATGGAGAGATTATTATTATTATTATTATTACTATCCAAGCTACAACCCTAATTGGAAAAGCAAGATGCTATAAGCCCAGGGGCTCCAATAGGGAAAAATAGCCCAGTGAGGAAAGGAAATAAGGAAATAAATAACTGAAGAGAACAAATTAACAATAAATCATTCTAAAAAAAGTAACAACGTCATAACAGATATGTCATATATAAACTACTAACAACGTCAAAAACAAATATGTCATATATAAACTATAAAAAGACTCATGTCCGCCTGGTCAACAAAAAAGCATTTGCTCCCACTTTGAACTTTTGAAGTTCTACTGATTCAACAACCCGATTAGGAAGATCATTCCACAACTTGGTAACAGCTGGAATAAAACTTCTAGAGTACTGCATAGTATTGAGCCTCGTGATGGAGAAGGCCTGGCTATTAGAATTAACTGCCTGCCTAGTATTACGAACAGGATAGAATTGTCCAGGGAGATCTGAATGTAAAGGATGGTCAGAGTTATGAAAAATCTTATGCAACATGCATAATGAACTAATTGAACGACGGTGCCAGAGATTAATATCTAGATCAGGAATAAGAAATTTAATAGACCGTAAGTTTCTGTCCAACAAATTAAGATGAGAATCAGCAGCTGAAGACCAGACAGGAGAACAATACTCAAAACAAGGTAGAATAAAAGAATTAAAACACTTCTTCAGAATAGATTGATCACCGAATATCTTAAAAGACTTTCTCAATAAGCCAATTTTTTGTGCAATTGAAGAAGACACAGACCTTATATGTTTCTCAAAAGTAAATTTGCTATCGAGAAACACACCCAAAATTTTGAAAGAGTCATACAAATTTAAAGAAACATTATCAATACTGAGATCCGGATGTTGAGGAGCCACTGTCCTTGACCTACTTACAATCATACTTTGAGTTTTGTTAGGATTCAACTTCATACCCCATAACTTGCACCATGCACTAATTTTAGCTAAATCTCTATTAAGGGATTCACCAACCCCAGATCTACATTCAGGGGATGGAATTGATGCAAAGAGAGTAGCATCATCTGCATAAGCAACAAGCTTATTTTCTAGGCCAAACCACATGTCATGTGTATATAGTATGAAAAGTAATGGGCCAAGAACACTACCCTGTGGAACACCGGATATCACATTCCTATACTCACTATGGTGCCCATCAACAACTACTCTTTGAGATCTACTACTTAAAAAATCAATAATAATGCTAAGAAACGACCCACCCACTCCCAACTGTTTCAGTTTGAAAACAAGGGCCTCATGATTAACACGGTCAAAGGCAGCACTAAAATCAAGGCCAATCATACGAACTTCCCGACCACAATCAAGGGATTTCTGTACTGCATTGGAGATTGTAAGAAGGGCATCACATGCTCCAAGGCCTTTACGAAAACCAAATTGCAAACTAGGGAATAGATGATTACCTTCAGCAAACCTATTAAGACGTTTTGCCAGAAGACGTTCAAAAACTTTAGATAATATGGGAGTTATGGAAATTGGGCGGTAATCAGTGGGACTTGAGCTACCACAAACACATTTACATAGAGGAGTAACATTACCAATTCTCCAACTAGTGCTAAAAGCTCCTCTTCTTGCTAACTTGCGCAAAATAACAGATAACTTTGGAGCTAAGAAATCTGCTGTCTTTATAAAAAACAAAGGAAAAATACCATTTGGGTCTACACCTCCATAAGCATCAAGGTCCATCAACAGAGCTTTAATCTCACGAGATCGAAAAGCTAAACTAGTTAGTTTAGCCTCAGGAAAACAGGAATGAGGAAGTTCAAGTTTTTCATTACTCTGTTTACTGTCAAAACCATCAGCCAAAAGGGTTGCCTTTTCCTTTGGACAGTGAGTGACTGAGCCATCTGGTTTAAGTAAAGGAGGAAACTGTTGCATCTACACCAAAGAGTGCAGATTTAAGGGTAGACCACCATTTATGTTCCTGAGTTGTACCAGAGAGGGTTTCTTTTATGATTAAATTGTACTCCTTTTCAGTTGAGGCATAAACTCTCTGAGCAAAAGCTCGAAGCTGAGTATAGTAGTTCCAGGTCAAATCTGATCTGTTACCCTTCCAAAGGTGATAGGCCTCCTGCTTCTCCAAATAAGCACGTCTACAATCATCATTGAACCATGGTTTGTCCTTCATTCGGTACCTTAGCACACGAGAAGGGATACGCCTATCAATTATGTTGACTAGATTCTCATTCAAAGAGACAACAGGATCTACACTATTATATAATTGTGACCAATTCAAGGACAAAAGTTCATGCAAAATCCCATTCCAGTCTGCTTGGGATTTCATATAAATTTTACAGGAATATGATATATCAGGGACAGGCTGCTCAGTCTTCACTAATAATGAAATCAAGGCATGATCAGAAGTCCCGACTGGAGAACCAACCTTACTAGTTATAACGCCAGGGGAGTCAGTGTATACGAGGTCCAAGCAATTACCAGACCTGTGAGTAGCTTCATTTATGATTTGCTCACAGCCTGATTCAGAGGCAAAGTCTAAAGCTCTTAAGCCATGGCGATCGGTAGGAGAGATAGAGCTTAACCACTCCCTATGGTGAGCATTAAAATCACCAACAAAGACAAAAGAAGCCTTTCTATCATCTTCTTGTATCTTAGCCATAACGGTAAGAAGACAATCGAAGATAGAATCATCCATGTCTGGATTCCGGTAGATCGAACACAAATAAAAGTTGTTATGCCTGCCACAAACTTTTATTACCTGAATCTCATGACATCCACATTGATAGCAGGACTTGTGAGAAGCAGGGTACTCGGTCCTAATATACACCGCCATTCCCCTGGCCCTAGGAATGGCATCACGTTTCAGCATTATTGGCTTCTTAAAACCAGTTATAAGGAGCTCAGATGAGTGCCTCATATTAGAAACCAAAGTTTCTGAGCACAAAAGAATATCATACTGTCTGGACGCAACTGTAAGGTCTTGGATATTTGCATGAAGACCACGAATATTGCAATACAGAAGACGACATTGACGAAATCTAGGACGTACTGGTCCCGGATTTTGCTCAATGTCCCCAGACAGCATAAGAATTAATAGAAATAAAAAAGAGACATCATACTTAAAAACTAGATTAACAAGAATTATAACAAAAACAATATGTACAGAATAATTAAAAAAGTGATTGATGATACCCATAGACTATAGTAAAAAGTCGGAAAAACTGGTCAACATGGAGGAGCCGATACACCATGCAAGGCTAAATACCCTCCAGGATAGCCACTTCAACTGAAGGGAGGACAGTAAGGATGGTTTTGAGAAGAAAAAATCAGAAAAAGGAAAAGACAACCTCTTGATAAACCACCAGGCATCCATGGCCCTTCTATTAAGCCTGCCCAACACACCATTTCAAAAAAACAAGAGGAAGAAAAAAAAAATAAGATAGAATAGTGTGCCCGAGTGTAACCCTCAAGCAAGAGAACTCTAACCCAAGACAGTGGAAGACCATGGTACAGAGGCTATGGCACTACCCAAGACTAGAGAACAATGGTTTAATTTTGGAGTGTCCTTCTCCTAGAAGAGCTGCTTACCATAGCTAAAGAGTCTCTTCTACCCTTACCAAGAGGAAAGTACACTGAACAAATTGCAGAACAGTAATTAACCCCTTGGGTGAAGAAGTGTTAAGTATCTCATTGTTTTCAGATGTATGAGGAAAGACGAGAATATGTAAAGAATAGGCCAGACTATTCTGTGTAAGTGTAGGCAAAGAACTACAATAAACTATTGAGCTTGAGCGGGTTTCGAACTCCAGTCTAACAGATCACTAGGCAGGACCATTTCCCATGGGCTACCACAAGCACTTCGTATTCCTTTCCCCCTGCAGCGTCGTTGACCACGGTGTTTGCAACGCTATATGGAGGAAATGTACCAACCAATCAATCAATTCTCTCGTTTAAGCTGGGATAAATGAGAGCTTGGGTTACTTCAACCAGCAAATTTAGGCATTTTGTTACGCCTCAAAAGGCAAGTGTTTCTTATGATATTTTCGTCTAATTTCAAATTTCCTCTTTTGAATAATTTCAACTTTGCACCAATAGTCGCGTAATAGCTTTTAAAGTAATCCCATGGCAGTAATGAGTCGTCTACACGCAAGTTAAGTGATATGGTAAATTTAAGTTAAGATTAAATTCTACCACTAGTTGTCACATTGATATTATAGCAAAGAATTTCACTGGAAAAAGCAGGAGAGAGAGAGAGAGAGAGAGAGAGAGAGAGAGAGAGAGAGAGAGAGAGAGAGAGAGAGAGAGAGAGAGAGAGAATTATTTTTTTTAATACAATTCAATTTTTAAAAGAATAATTTTACATCTTTCACAGGAATCACAGCGTGATCAGAAGCAGCCTTTCCTATCAAGCTAAAAATATCAGATTCGATTCCTGGGTGAGCGTGGGATGAAGGGTACCTTTCGTTCCCCTGAGTATGGTGACTAATGAGCTTTACTAACTTTCACTTCCCTCGCGTAGGATCGAATCCAGGCAAAGAAAGGGGAGATTTTCTCTCTTATAGTTCCAGGATGCTGTTACTAAAATTTATAAATTAATAAATAATAAAGAAATAATTATATTTAAAGAACGAATAAAAGAACTCAGATAGATATTATAATTCAAAGTGACCAGATGGTGAGTTTAAAGTCCTACCTGAAAAAAAAAAAAATAGGCTTTAATCTTACCAAACCTCTACGCATAGTTAGGCCTAACTTTTCATTAGGACATGTCCCATTGAATAATGATTACTGGACCAGCGTACATGCGTACGTGCGTTCATACGGCGGAGTGAGGAAGTGACGTGATTGAAATACACTCAACAAATATATTCAGTAGAGAGAGAGAGAGAGAGAGAGAGAGAGAGAGAGAGAGAGACTCAGTGTAGCCAGTATATTTGATGTACTCATAAAAACGCCTGAAATTATTTTCATCACGGAAGAGAGAGAGAGAGAGAGAGAGAGAGAGAGAGAGAGAGAGAGAGTGAGAGAGACTCAGTGTAGTCAGTATATTTGATGTACATACCCAAACGCCTGAAATTATTTTCATCACGATAGAGAGAGAGAGAGAGAGAGAGAGAGAGAGAGAGAGAGAGAGAGAGAGAGAGAGAGAGAGAGACTCAGTGTAGTCAGTATATTTGATGTACATACCCAAACGCCTGAAATTATTTTCATCACGGTAGAGAGAGAGAGAGAGAGAGAGAGAGAGAGAGAGAGAGAGAGAGAGAGACTCAGTGTAGCCAGTATATTTGATGTACTCATAAAAACACCTGAAATTATTATCATCACGGAAAAGAGAGAGAGAGAGAGAGAGAGAGAGAGAGAGAGAGAGAGAGAGAGAGAGAGAGAGAGAGAGAGAGAGAGAGAATTCATCTAATATAAGGTGTTTTAGGTAAATATCAAACAAGTAAGATCCTTTCGAATGTGCTAATAGAATTACCTATAAATCAGGAGAGTTTTTCCTTTTGTTTGACAATATTTAATTACATTTTTTTCTTTCTTTGCCCTTTTCTTCGATTTTTCTCTATTAACCATTTTAATTCCAAATTGTATAAAATGCTAATTCCAAGTTTAAGTGACGAAAAGAGATGTGACACAAATTTTAAATTTTAGATATCTAGATTATTATTATTATTATTATTATTAGCTAAGCTACAACCCTAGTTGGAAAAGCAAGATGCAATAAGACCAAGGGCTCCAATAGGGAAAATAGCCCAGTGAGGAAAGGAAATAAGAAAATAAAGTAACGATATGAGACAGGATTAACAATTAATAAAATATTTTAAAAGCATTACCAACATCAAAAGAGATATTTCATATATACACTATAAAAAGACTTATGTCAGCCTGTTCAACATAAAGCATCTGCTGCAAGTTTGCTTTAATAATAGTAATAACTATAGTCAATTCTTTTTAGCGAGGCAGATTTACACAGACACGCATGGGTGCCCTTTTAGCTCGGAAAAGTTTCCTCATCGCTGATTGGTTGTTCATGATAATTCTAACCAATCAGAAATTAGGAAACTTTTCCGAGCTAAAAGGGCGCCGCTGCGAGTCAGTGCAAATGCGCCCCATCAAAAGAAATTGCGTTTAGAGGGGCACTCAGCAGAGAGCAGACCTCTTCAGCGGCAGCTTATTTCTTGACCTTTTGCTCGATATTGACCTTGACCTTTGACCTTAACATGCATTAACTGGCGTGGATTTTCATACACTGAAATATGAACCAAGTTTGAAGTCTCTGTGACAACAATGTCCAAACTTATGGCTGGTTACGTGAATTGGACATTTTGCTTGACCGTGACCCTGACCTTTAACCTTGACCTTCCAATATCTAATAATTTCCAGATTTTTACATAACAGTTAATATGCAAGTCTTATTACTCTATGATTAAAATTGTGATTGGGAAGCTGTTCATAAACACACAAACAGTGGGTAAAACGTAACTTCCTTCCAATTTCGTTGGCAGAGGTAATAATAATAAACTCAATAATAATTTGTATTATTATCATTGCTGTTTTTTTTCTTTTGCTGTTGTTCAAAATGAAAACATATTCACATGGATTAGAGAATTTGGCAAAATTCAAAATTCCCACATTAATAGCAAACAACGATGAAAATAATATCACTTCTCTTAATAAAAATTCTTTCACATATGTTGACAAATTTTGAAAAAGAAAATACTTTTGGTTTTTTCTATCCAACTAATAAAGCGTTTTCAATAAAACAGAGAAATCTATATGCGAGTTAGTTACAGCCTAAAGATAAAAAAAAGCATATTAAAATGAAAACACTTGAATAAAAATACGGATTTTTTTTTCAATTAGATAAAAATGCCAAAGAAAAAAGCCAATAAACCGAATATCTCCAATATTAATTTTTTTTTTTCAGTTACATTAAAGATTAATCAAAATAAACGAAGGCCTAACCTGATATAAAGACGAAAATAGTTTACCAGCAAATAAAAAAAAAAAAAAAAAAAAAAAAAAAAAAAAAAAAAGGGGGGGGGGGGGTTCTATTACGAACAGGACAGACAATAGGACGGTATATCCTTGACGTGAATGACACCAAAGGTCGGAACTTAATCTTGAATCATCTCTTTTTTTTACAAGGAAAGGGAAAATAATTAGACCTCGGCAATGAAGATATCTAGGACAATGGTAGGCCTATCAACTTCACCTTAACAAAAGCGGCTCAAGAAAAAAGTACCTATTACTACTCTGGTTCAAAGTGAATAGACCTAATGGGCTATTTACTTCTGCAATTACTACTACTACTACTACTACTACTAGCTAAGCTACAACCCTAGGTGGTAAAGTAGGATGCTAAAGTCCAAGGGCGCCAACAGGAATAAAATAGCCCATTCAGAAAAGGAAATAAAGAAAAAAACAAACTACACGAGAAGTAACGAACTATTAAGATAGAATATTTTAGTTAATAATAACAGAAAAAAAGAATAATCAAAATATTGGAAGTGATAAACATTTGGAAAGAAACCCGTGAACAGCAGTGGAAAGGATCGTAATTTGGAGCTTTGGAATTTGGGTATTATAGCTAAGCGCCGGGACCGTGGAGGCTATTCGACACTACCGAGGGTGAACAGCATGGAAAAGAATCGGAGGAATAGGCCAAGAGATTTTACAAACAGGATTTTGTCTCTTTACAACCAATAACTCTAAGTTATTGTACGAACCGTGTGTCACACGATCGTACATAGTTCATTTTGTGTATATATTATGCTTGTATCTTCGCTCTTCCCTCGCACTAAAAAGAACCAGAATAAACATGTGTGCTTTTCTCCTCTGTAACAGTGTCTGTTTTTGAACATGAAATTTCTTGTTGCTTTGAGCTTTTGTATATAAAGGAGAGTGTTCTATAATAAATTTACTCAGTTGCTTTCAACCTGTTTTTGAGTCACAACCTTCTCTCGGCCCGTCACATTATTCTTAAAATATAATAAATATTTAAGATATACAGTACATTTATACTCTGAAATGCAAGGTAATGTAAGTGCTCTGTAGACTAAGAACTTGCATATACGGGCTATATATATGTATATGTGTATACACACACACATACATATATATATATATATATATATATATATATATATATATATATATATATATATATATATATATATATATACATACAGACATGCGCACACACACACACACACATATATATATATATATATATATATATATATATATATATATATATATATATATACATATATGCACACACATTTATATATATATATATATATATATATATATATATATATATATATATATATATATATATATATATATATATATATCATAAATTGCCAAATTTTCTCACAGCTCGTGAAATAGTAATTGAGGATTTGGTTAATCGTAGACGTTGGCGGGGCAATCTCTAATCCAATTCTGATTAACCGAAGCAAGATCCTGTTAATTTCACCCCACTGTGATTATCACCCGATCCGAAATGGCTGATGGAAGGAACTCCCCAGATCAATCGAGGTCGTGAATACTGATGAAGTAGCTGGATGGAATCATAGATTGAACATTGATTGAGTTACTGTATTAATAACTAAAGGTATCATAATGGAATACAAAAATAATTGTGAGGTTCATAGTTTCGAGTCTACCGATGTTCTTAGTTGGGATACTTTAACGTGGTGTGAGGGTTTGGGTATCGCCTTGATCAGCTAAGCTGTACTAGTCAAGGATACCCATACTAGGTTGGTTTGCTGTGAGCGATCGGACGAAAATCCCCCAAGATGTGGTAACGTCCCTGACTGGTGAACGCCAAACTGGGGTTCGAGTCCTGCTCAATTGATTGATTGATTTAAAGTTTTCAGCTCAAAGTCGTTATTTTCTTTGGTAGCTGCAACCTCACCTTCCTTGTGAGCTGAAGATAGGGGGGGGGGGGTTTTGTGGGAGTCTATAGGGGTATCTGCTTATTCATCAGCAGCCATTGCCTGACCCCTCCTTGGTCCTAGCTTGGGTGGAGAGGGGGGGCTTGGTGCTACTAGGGCACTGTCCTGCTTGATAGGGCAATGTCACTGCAATTCATGAGTGGCCATTAAACCTTGAAAATAACCAATCCGCAGTTAACCAGCGTATTGATGTAAACTAGCCTACACCCCACACATGATTATTATTATTATTATTATTATTATTACTGTCCAAGCTACAACCCTAGTTGGAAAAGCAAAGTGCTATAAGCCCAGGGGCTCCAACAGGGAAAAATAGCCCAGTGAGGAAAGGAAATAAGGAAATAAATAAATGAAGAGAATAAATTAACAATAAATCAATCTAAAAAAAGTAACAACGTCAAAACAGATATGTCATATATAAACTATTAACAACGTCAAAAACAAATATGTCATATATAAACTATAAAAAGACTCATGTCCACCTGGTCAAGAAAAGATTGGAAACATTGATCATAAATGCAATAGCGTCTGTAATTTTGGTACTTATCAAGAGATTGACTGCGAGGTATGTCCAAAAGGAAACCAGACTTACAACAAACCTTATCGGACACTTTAATCGGATAACACTTATATTCCATACCATTACATAACAATAAATGAGAGAATTGTTAGGACAGGTCTGAGGCCTTTGTCCTGCTGTGGGCTATAAATTGCAGCATTTCTTGTTAGTTGATGTTTTTTCATAAAATACATGTCATAAATGAGATATTTTTCATAAAATACATGTCATAAATGAGATATTTTTCATAAAATACATGTCATAAATGAGATACTTTTCATAAAATACACGTCATAAATGAGATATTTGTCTCCTATGTGATCGGGTATTTGGGGCTCTGAGACCTAAAAAAGATTCCTAAATGATCTAGAAAAACTATATTGGAGGTCCGTGAGATTGCCAGGGTGCGTTTTGTAACCTCATCCTTTTCACAAAAGATTATGCTATTTTTCCCTGTTGGAGTCCTTGGGCTTATAGCATCTAGCTTTTCTAGCTAGGGTTGTAGCTTAGCTAGTAATGACAATATTTTTTACTTCTTATAGTTTATTTAATTTCCCCAATGAACTATTTTTCTCTGTTGGAGCCCTTGGGCTTATAGCATCTTGCTTTTCATATAGGGTTGTAGCTTAGCTAGTAATAATAATAATAATAATAATAATAATAATAATAATAATAATAATAATAATATTTTCTTTCTTTGAAGGCATGTAGATGTTTTAACTTCTGAAGTCAATCCCTCGTAGGGGAAACTGAAAACTTTAATCAATCAATCAATCGTAGGGGAAAAGCTACCAACAAAAAATAACAACGACTATGAGAATTTTCAAAATATCCTTTATAATGTCGTTTCCCTTTTCCTATGTGATTCCACTA
>NC_090762.1:28483753-28491756 GCF_036898095.1 Palaemon carinicauda
TATATATATATATATATATATATATATGTATATATGTGTGTGTGTGTGTCTGTGTATTAATCACCCAATACACTTAGTTTCCCTGATCAAGGCAAATCCTTTCACTACGATGAAGTATCCAACTCAACTACATATACATATACATATATATATATATATATATATATATATATATATATATATATATATATATATATATATATATGTGTGTGTGTGTGTGTGTGTGTGTGTGTGTGTGTACGTATTGATTACCCAATACACTTACAATTTTGCCATATAAAACATGAACAAAGAAAAATAAAAAAACGAGAAGAGTTACAGATGGCTTCAAACTGTTGGAACCTAGATTTATGTCTACTTTAGGCTCCAGAACCTTTAAATATGCGGCCCCGAGACTATATGATAAGCTCCCACCGAACGTTCGAATGATTGAAGACATTAAGGCTTTCAAGAGGAAACTGAAGACTTTCTTATTTCATCAGTCATACAACAGTGACAATTTAACAGTAAATGAACAAAACGCGATATGAAACGTTAAATACTCTGAACGAACAGGGTAAAACGATAGTGGAGGTCCTGTAGAGAGTGGGGTTCTCCCGCTGTATGGGACCGGAAAAGCAGCCATCAAAGTAAAGTAAGTAAAGTAATTAGACTTTTATTAGCAGCCCTTACTCGGGTGCTCCGACCTAGGTCTGTCTGTTCATGCGGAAAAAAACAAATCAGGGGAAGATAATACGACCCATTAAAACCTTGTTCTATTTGCTCAACTTCCCAAGTTGCAAGGAGGAGTGATATATGAAGACTCGACAGCTCTTCCCAAACATTACTTCAGTCTGCCCTTTACGGGATAATTCTTCAGATAGAGTTTTATTATTATTATTATTATTATTATTATTATTATTATTATTATTATTATTATTATTATTATTATTATTTGCTAAGTGGTAAAAATTGTAATGATACGAATAATAATAATAATAATAATAATAATAATAATAATAATAAGATTGATTATGATGAAGATGATGATGATGATGATGAAAGTAAAGATTTATTATTATTATTATTATTATTATTATTATTATTATTATTATTATTATTATTATTATTATTATTATTATTATTATTATTATTATTATTATTATTATTTGCTAAGCTACAACTCTAGTTGGAAAAGCAGAATGCTATAAGTCCAGGGGATCCAACAGGGAAAATAGCCCAGTTAGAAAAGGAAACAGGGAAAATTAAAATATTTTAAGAAGAGTAACAACATTAAAATAAATATTTCCATTATTCATATTATAACCGAGACTTACAAAATGAACACCTAACAAGAAACAACGATAACAAGTCTTGAACATTCTACTGTTCACTAAGGTTGTTGAACTAATTTACATCCGCAAACAAATTAGATTACATAATTTGTTCCTCGATTAAAACACACTTAAAAAACATCGTAATTTTAATTGGAAATTCTCCGTAAAAATATACTGTTCTCAACCATATTTCAGTAAAATACAGGCGACCGTAATTTTTACCCTACATTGTTATTATATATTATGGGTTGATGTCCGTAATATCACTCCTTTAAGTTAATATATCCGTTTTTAAAACGGTAAATGCCTGGCAACATTTATTCCAGGATTTTTACCGTGTCTTTACGGGAAATTTTTAACAGTGTAGAATCCACAGAAATTAGATAAACGAAGACTAATTTCTAATTATAGAAGCTAACTCCAAGCCTAGTAAAAAAACAATTCGGAAAGTAACCACAACAGCAACAACAACAATGACCCGTTTCTAATCCACTGCAGGACAAAGGCCTCAGACATGTCTTTATTCATGTCTAGGCGTTTGGCCAGTTTTTAATCACCAACCTGGCCATTGCGAACTGGTAATGGTGAGAGACATTTGTCTGATCGCCAACGCTGGCCAGTGCAAATTGGTGATCGTGGGAGACTTTTGTCTGATCGCTCACAGCACACCAAACTAGTATGAATGGCCTGACCATATTCATGAATCGTGTTTCTAGTGCGAAGGTAAAGGTCCATGTCACGAGGGCACTAACCTGGTCGTCAATCTGAATTGATTTTATAAGCTCATTGTTCTCTATTCTTGGGTAGTGCCATAACCTTTGTACCATAGTCTTCCATGGTCTTGATTTAGAGTTCTCTTGTTTGAGGGTACACTCAGGCACGCTGTTCTTTCTTGTTTCTCCCCCTTTTGTTTTGTTAAAGTTTTTATAGTTTATATAGGAGATATTTATTTTATTTTTGTTACTCTTCATACAAATTTTATTTTTCATTGATTCCATTCCTCACTAAGATATTTTCCCTTTTGGAGTCCCTGGGCTTCTAGCATCCTGCTTTTCCAACTAGGGTTGTAGCTTAGAAATTAATAATAATAATAATAATAACTGGCTTTCTTTCCCTTGCTTCACTTGACTAAAACAATGGTCAAACTCTTTTATCAACAACAACAACAACAACAATAAATGCAGCCCTTTCTAATCTACTGCATAAAAATAACCCCAAAAATTTCCTTAATCATGCCCACGATGGCCACTGCAGATTGGTGACGGTGGGAGATTTTAGTTCCATTGTTCACCAGCAAACCACCCTATACTTCTATAAATCACTTTATATTATTATTATTATTATTATTATTATTAGTAGTAGTAGTAGTAGTAGTAGTAGTAGTAGTAGTATTATCATTAATTGCTAAGCTACAACGCTAGTATGAAAAGCAGGATGCTATAAGTGCAGGGGTCCCAACAGAGAAAATAGCCCAGTGAGGAAAGGAAACAAGAAAAAATCAAATATTTTAAGAACAGTAACAACAATAAAATAAATATTTCCTATATAAACTATAAAAACTTTAACAAAACAAGAGGAAGAGAAATTAGACAGAATAGTGTGCCCGAGTGTACCCCCAAGCAAGAGAACTCTAACCCAAGACATTGGAAGACCATGGTACACAGGCTATGGCACTACCCAAGACTAGAGAACAATGGTTTGATTTTGGAGTTTCCTTCTCCAGCAGTATTAAGAACTAAACATTCAATGTTAATATTTAATTATGTAAGTACGTATGTACTGTACAAGTATTTCGTTTCATTAGAAACTCCGCACAGATAAGGTCACACCTTCCCTGATTTTCCTATAAATGTTCGTGCGTCTGTTTGTCTGAAGATCCTAGTTGTAGCTTTCCTGCTCCAAACGTGACTTTGGGAAGGCCGTGGCACTCTCTTCCCATCAGCAGTGTGTATCTTCCCCTTCCCGCGTAAAGGGGAAAGCCCTTCGACGTACGGTAATCACTAACCTGCCTACTTTTTCCCCCCTTCGTTGTTTTGTCTCGATGTTACTCTCTTTTGGATGTAAACAATTTCTGGCCAAGACTAAGATCGAGGTTATCCTCTTATTTTCTTCATGATTGATCATTATTTAGTTACATTGGTGCGATCTTAAAGTTTTATTTCAGTTGTTCATTACTTCTCTTGTTTGTTTATTTCATCATTTCCTTTCCTCACAGGGCTAATTTCCCCTGGATTTGTTTCGTTGTAAACCGATTAATATTTCTATCTTACAATCCATCAGCAAGATGTCAAAAAAATTTCT
This sequence comes from Palaemon carinicauda, assembly GCF_036898095.1. Classification (NCBI taxonomy): domain Eukaryota; kingdom Metazoa; phylum Arthropoda; class Malacostraca; order Decapoda; family Palaemonidae; genus Palaemon; species Palaemon carinicauda. The sequence goes on from NC_090762.1 coordinate 28,487,371, forward strand.
TTGGCATGTACGCACGTAAAAAGTGCGGTTTAAAGGTTTAAAGGCCATTCATGAATGACAAAGGCAAGGGGCAGTGACATTGCCCTAACTAACAGAACAATGACCTTCGAGACTGACCATATATACATATGATCAGCACCAAAGCCCCTTCGCCACCCAAGCTAGGAACAGGGAGGGCCAGGTAATGGTTGCTGATGACTCAAAACACTCCTTTCTTAGCTCACAATGATATTGGGGTTGCAGTCACTACAAGAAACTATCGAGCTTGAGCGGGACTCGAGCCCCAGTCTGGCAGATCGCCAGGAGAGGACATTTCCAATAGATTCATACTTCATTAAACATGGCTTTATTATAAACAAAATAGCAGAATTCACTCCCAATATATTGAAGCAACGCCCAGTAGCAACTCAGAGGTTTAAAGGTGTAAAGTGACTTGAAATGAGCGTTGGTGACTCGCAGTGAAGTCCAGGACGAAGGCGAACTCATTTGTTGTTTTATAAAGATTGCACGAAGGAGAACTCATTTGTTGTTTTATAAAGATTAAACGAAGGAAAACTCATTTGTTGTTTTATAAAGATTGCACGAAGGAGAACTCATTTGTTGTTTTATAAAGATTAAACGAAGGAAAACTCATTTGTTGTTTTATAAAGATTGCACGAAGGCGAACCTATTTGTTGTTTTGTAAAAATTGCACGAAGGAGAACTCATTTGTTGTTTTGTAAAAATTGCACGAAGGACAACTCATTTGTTGTTTTGTAAAAAGATGCGCAAAAGAGAACTCATTTGTTGTTTTGTAAAAATTGCACGAAGGAGAACTTATTTGTTGTTTTGTAAAAGTTGCACGAAGGAGAACTAATTTGTTGTTTTGTAAAAATTGCACGAAGGAGAACTCATTTGTTGTTTTGTAAAAAATTGCACGAAGGCAAACTCATTTCTTGTTTTGTAAAAATTGTACGAAGGCGAACTCATTTGCACGAAGGAGAACTCCTTTGTTGTTTTGTAAAAAATTCCACGAAGGAAAACTTATTTGTTGATTTGTAAAAATTGCGCGAAAGAGAGCTCATTTATTGTTTTGTAAAAATTGCACGGAGAACTAATTTGTTGTTTTGTAAAAATTGCACGAAGGAGAACTCATTTGTTGTTTTGTAAAAATTGCACGAAGGAGAACTCATTTGTTGCTTTGTAAAAATTGCACAAAGGCAAACTCATTTGTTGTTTTGTAAAATTTGCAGGAAGGCGAACTCATTTGTTGTTTTGTAAAAATTGCATGAAGGAGAACTCATTTGTTGTTTTGTAAAGATTGCACGGTGAACTCATTTGTTGTTTTGTAAAAACTACACGAAGGCGAACTCATTTGTTGTTTTGTAAAGATTGCACGAAGGCGAACTCATTTGTTGTTTTGTAAAGATTGCACAAAGGCAAACCCATTTGTTGTTTTGTAAAAATTGCAAGAAGGCAAAGTCATTTGTTGTTTTGTAAAGATTGCACGAAGGCAAACTCATTTGTTGTTTTGTAAAAATTGCACGAAGGGGAACTCATTTGTTGTTTTGTAAAGATTGCACGAAGGTGAACTCATTTGTTGTTTTGTAAAGATTACAGGAAGGCGAACTCATTTGTTGTTTTGTAAAAATTGCACGAAGGCGAGCTCATTTGTTGTTTTGTAAAAATTGCACAAAGGCGAGCTCATTTGCTGTTTTGTAAAAATTGCACGAAGGAGAACTCATTTGTATTCTTATAAAGATTGCACGAAGGAGAAATCATTTGTTGTTTTATAAAGATTGCAAGAAGGAGAACTCATTTGTTGTTTTGTAAAAATTGCACGAAGGAGAATCATTTGTTGTTTTGTAAAGATTGCACTAAGGAGAACTCATTTGTATTTTTATAAAGATTGCACGAAGGAGAAATGATTTTTTGTTTTATAAAGATTACACGAAGGAGAACTCATTTGTTGTTTTGTAAAGATTGCACTAAGGAGAACTCATTCGCTGTTTTGTAAAAATTGCACGAAGGAGAACTCATTTGTATTCTTATAAAGATTGCACGAAGAAATCATTTGTTGTTTTATAAAGATTGCAAGAAGGAGAACTCATTTGTTGTTTTGTAATAATTGCACGAAGGCGAACTCATTTGCTGTTTTGTAAAGATTGCACGAAGGAGAACTCATTTATATTTTTATAAAGATTGCACGAAGGAAAAATCATTTGTTGTTTTATAAAGATTGCAAGAAGGAGAACTCATTTGTTGTTTTATAAAAATTGCAGGAAGGAGAACTCCTTTGTTGTTTTGTAAAGATTACACAAAGGAGAACTCATTCGCTGTTTTGTAAAGATTGCACGAAGGCGAACTTATTTGTTGTTTTGTAAAGATTGCACGAAGGCGAACTCATTTGTAGTTTTATAAAGATTGCACAAAGGCGAACTCATTTGCTGTTTTGTAAAAATTGCACGAAGGAGAACTCATTTGTATTTTTATAAAGATTGCACAGAGGAGAAATCCTTTGTTGTTTTATAAAGATTGCAAGAAGGAGAACTCATTTGTTGTTTTGTAAAAATTGCACGAAGGCGAACTCATTTGTTGTTTTGTGAAAATTGCACGAAGGAGAACTCATTTGTTGTTTTGTAAAGATTGCAAGAAGGAGAACTCATTTGTTATTTTGTAAAGATTGCACGAAGGCGAACTTATTTGTTGTTTTGTAAAGATTGCACGAAGGCGAACTCATTCGTAGTATTATAAAGATTGCACGAAGGCGAACTCATTTGCTGTTTTGTAAAAATTGCACGAAGGAGAACTCATTTGTAGTTTTATAGAGATTGCACGAAGAAGAACTTATTGTTGTTTTATAAAAATTGCACGAAGGCGAACTCATTTGTTGTTTTGTAAAAATTGCACGAAGGCGAACTCATTTTTTATTTTATAAAGACTGCACGAAGGAGAACTCATTTGTTGTTTTATAAAGATTGCACGAAGGCGAACTAATTTTTTTTAATAAAGACTGCACGAAGGAGAGCTCATTTGTTGTTTTGTAAAAAATCGCACGGAGAACTCATTTGTTGTTTTATAATGATTGCACGAAGGAGAACTTATTTGTTGTTTTATAAAGATTCCACGAAGGCGAACTCATTTGTTAATTTATAAAAATTCTACAAAGGAGAACTCATTCGTTGTTTTGTAAAGATTGCACGAAGGCGAACTCATTTGTTGTTTTACAAAAATAGCACGAAGCGGGAACTCATTTGTTGTTTTGTAAAAATTGCACGAAGGAGAACTCATTTGTTGTTTTACAAAAATTACACGAAGGGGAACTCATTTGTTGTTTTGTAAAGATTGCCTTGCCTTGTGCAATCCACGGGCTCTTGCGTTGGCAGCCCGTAAGCGAAGGTGATTGGAAATTTACTTCCATTTACTTTGAAAGAGGGATCGAACTCCAAGACCCCACTGATGTCTTATCGCTTCCAACAGACGCATCTCTTAACGGCCGGGCGGTGACGGCCCGTTAACGGAGGTAATGACACAATTGGGTCTTTTATTGGAACAAAATGAAGAGCGATGAGAAAACACGACTGAAACCATGAAAGTCGTGAGTGTTGATCAATGGGAACTTGGTAAAGGAAAAGTGTCAGCATGGAATGGGTGGGGAGACAGAGAGAGAGAGAGAGAGAGAGAGAGAGAGAGAGAGAGAGAGAGAGAGATAGTATAATGTTGTTGTATATGATAACAGAGAGAGAGAGAGAGAGAGAGAGAGAGAGAGAGAGAGAGAGAGAGAGAGAGAGAGAGAGACATGGTATAATGTTGTTGTATATAACAGAGAGAGAGAGAGAGAGAGAGAGAGAGAGAGAGAGAGAGAGAGAGATTTAACACCATTCATTAAAAGATAGTTTTTTTAGCCTTATGTATAAATGCTAAAGCTTATTCCTGAGAAAACAATGTAATTGCTAAAGCTTATTCCTGAGAAAACAATGTAATATATGATGTAGAAGCAATGATTTCAACAATTTCTCCTTCTTCTTTTATAAAACTCCAAACTCATGACTGCGAAAATACACATTTGATGCTCCTAGCAGCAAAAATTAATTCATGTTAATTAGACACCCCACTTTGAAAAACCATTCTGAAAAATGAAATAGCAATTTCCTGAAAAAAAAAATCTCAATTTTGACCTTTTTTTTTGTAATAACGTATGGCCAGGTGAAATTTGAAAGGAAAAAGTTACCGAAATAATATACAAACTATTAGCACAACTGTATATATATATATATATATATATATATATATATATATATATATATATATATATATATATATATATATATATATATATACATATATATATATATATATATATATATATATTATATATATATATCTTATATAATCATCAGTCGTAAC
>NC_090762.1:28492256-28507256 GCF_036898095.1 Palaemon carinicauda
TGCAAAGTTTTGGGGGCAGTTAAGGGAGTAGTAAAAAATAGAGGGTTGGGCATGAATGTAAAGAGAGTTCTATATGAGAAAGTGATTGTACCAACTGTCATGTATGGATCGGAGTTGTGGGGAATGAAAGTGATGGAGAGACAGAAATCGAATGTGTTTGAGATGAAGTGTCTAAGGAGTATGGCTGGTATATCTCGAGTAGATAGGGTTAGGAACGAAGTGGTGAGAGTGAGAACGGGTGTAAGAAATGAGTTAGCAGCTAGAGTGGATATGAATGTGTTGAGGTGGTTTGGCCATGTTGAGAGAATGGAAAATGGCTGTGTGCTAAAGAAGGTGTTGAATGCAAGAGTAGATGGGAGAAGTACGAGAGGAAGGCCAAGGTTTGGGTGGATGGATGGAGTGAAGGAAGCTCTGGGTGATAGGAGGATAGATGTGAGCGAGGCAAGAGAGCGTGCTAGAAATAGGAATGAATGGCGAGCGATTGTGACACAGTTCCAGTAGGCCCTGCTGCTGCCTCCGATGCCTTAGATGACCGCGGAGGTAGCAGCAGTAGGGGGATTCAGCATTATGAAGCTTCATCTGTGGTGGATAATGTGGGAGGGTGGGCTGTGACACCCTAGCAGTACCAGCTGAACTCGGTTGAGTCCCTTGTTAAGCTGGGAGGAACGTAGAGAGTAGAGGTCCCCTTTTTGTTTTTGTTTCTTTGTTGATGTCGGCTACCCCCTAAAATTGGGGGGAAGTGCCTTGGTATATGTATGTATGATGTATATATAACAAAAACAACTAATGAAACATACATTCAACTCTCCCTCTCTCTTTCCCCCCAAAAAGAAAATTACCTTCACGCTATATCACTAAATGAGCTATAATTGTCAATCAGGACACTATTTTAAAAATAAATAAAATCTAAAAATATAACAAAATACATTGCAGAGATATGCGAGTCATATATATGAGTAAGTCCCAGTTAACAATTCACACGCCAGGACGAACTTTGAAAAGCATTTTTTGAATGCCAACAGCAATGTTATTTTTTTCAAAGTCATTTTTTTTTTCAACTGGCGGGCTACTTTTCACGTCTCTGAATTCTCCACGGTTAATCAACTAATGGTATTCCCCCCCCCCCCAACCCACAGTCTGTCTGTCTCCTCATTTTATTTCTTTTTCTTCCTTCAAGAAGCAAAGCTCCAGAACAGCTCTTCTAATAACTACATATCTTCCCAGTTCCCATCCCTATAACAAGCATTTCTCTCCTACCCCTTCCTTAATTTCTTTTCCCTGCTTTATGTATGTCCTTGATCAAAGTTCCAGAACTGTATCACATTCATATTAGGGAATGGAAGATACACACACACACATACTGTATACACACACACACACACACACATATATATATATATATATATATACAGTATATATATATATATATATAAAACAACAATAAATCCAGCCCTTTCTAGTCCACTGAAGACAAAGACCTCAGAAATGTCAATTCATGTCCGGAATTTGGCCAATTTTCATTACCACGCTGGCCAATGCAGATTGGTAATGGTGGGAATTTTCGTCTGATCGCTCACAACACACCAACCTAGTATGGGTGGCCCTGACTAGTACAACTTTGCTGATCATGGAGATGCGTCAAATCCTTTCACCACGTTAAGGTATCCCCCTCTCAGAAAGGTATATATATATATATATATATATATTTATATATATATATATATATATATATTAGTTTATATATATATACTATAACATCAGCCATTCCTAGTCCACTTAAGAACAAAAGCCTCAGGAATGTTCTTCCAATTTCGTCCGTTTACGGTCTTTCTAAACCAGAAATGTAGGCCTGAAAATGGATATGAGTATTATAACTAATTTAATGCACAAGGAAAATGCAGAGCTTATAAAAGAAGCAGGGGAAGGAAGAGAAGACGAATAACTGACATATCAAACAGGACAGTGCCCTACAAACAGACCATATATACATATGATCAGCGCCTAAAACCCACTCTCCACCCAAGCTGGGACCAAGGAGGGTCAGGCAATGGCGGCTGATGACTCCGCAGATACTACTATAGGCTCCCACAAACCTCTCATCCTTAGCTCACAAGGATGGTGAGATTGCAGCGACCAAAGAAACAAACGACTTTGAGGAGAAAACTTTAAATCAATCAATCAATTGAGCGGGACATGAACGCCAGTCTGGCGTTCACCAACGCAATTACCTACAAAAATGATCGATTTCCCACGCTACGCAGGGGGTTAAACAGATTAGAATTCTTTGATATTTTCCTTTCAAAAGATTCAATAGACACTATAAAAAGATGATTAAATTCAAACCTTTCAATTTTCCTATTGAATGATTAAGCACAATCACCAAAAAAACGAATAACAACAAATGTATCAATTTATTCCTAAATCTGAAAAAAGCTTGCCATTGGAGGGACGCCCTTCGACATTCAGATCAATAATTGGCAACTTATTGCCAGTGGATCAGATCTTGCTCCAAAAAAGGCTTGTAGATAAATGTGCAAAACATACTCTGTGATTGTTTATAAAGGAAAGGTCACAGTACCAGATTATTATTATTATTATTATTATTATTATTATTATTATTATTATTATTACCGCTTCTTTGTCTACATCTTTTCCCACTTCTATGTGGGGTCAATGTTTCTGGTCAGCTTTCTCCATCTACCTCTGTCCCACGCCTCATCACCGGTTATTATTATTATTATTATTATTATTATTATTATTATTATTATTATTTTGCTACTTTCTTGAGGGTACTCTTGGGAACACTATTTTATCTTATTTCTCTCTTGTTTTGTTAAAGTTTTTATAGTTTAGAAAGGAAATATTAATTTTAATGTTATTACTCCTCTTAAAATATTTAATTTTTCCTTGTTTCCTTTCCTCACTTGGGTATTTTCCCTGTTGGAGCCCCTGGCTTCTGCTTTTCCAACTAGGGTTGTAGCTTAGCAGGTGGTAATAATAATAATAATAATAATAATAATAATAATAATAATAATAATGATAATAACAATAATAAGCTACAGCCCTAAGTGGAAAAGTAAGATGATATAGGCATCTATTATTAATATTATTATTATTATTATTATTAGTTTGATTTTTTTTTTCTTTTGGGTTAGATATGATGATGTCTGCCAAACCCCAGATGAATAAATGACATTTCTGAGTCCTTTTGCTTGCAGTGGTCCAGAAACGGCCGCATTTGTTGTTATTGTTGACACGTTATCTGTTTATCATTATTTTCAAAATATTGGTTAAGAAAACATCGGTGTTTTTTTTTTTTTTTAATAATCCCTCTATTTAACATTTAGTTCTAGAAGTCTTTATTTCAACTTTAATTAATAATTTCTTATTGATAATCACTTAAAACCTTCCATTACCTTCAAGAGCTTGACGATTCAAAATGCACTTTATTACCTAAAAAATACAAAAATAAATAAAAAACGAAGCGGCGTTGAGCCTTGAACCAAAAAAGATCCATTTAGAGTTAATTGAAGAATTCAGAGTAGGACGTCATCAAACACTCATCCTTCACTTGAAGAAAAACAGTGCCAAGGTCAACTCGAAACTCTAAGAAAATTCTGGCCAAAAATACATCGAGGATTACTCAACTCGAGAGAGAGAGAGAGAGAGAGAGAGAGAGAGAGAGAGAGAACTTTTTAAAGGTTTAAATGTCACTCATGAATGGCAGAGGAAAGGGAGTGACAATGCCCTATACTCAATTTCTTTTAATGAGGCGCATTTGCACTGACCCGCAGCGTTGGCCTTTTAGCTCGGAAAAGTTTCCTGCTATCTGATTGGTTAGAATAATTTCGTCCAATCAACCAGCAAGCAAGAAACGTTTGCGAGCTAAAAGGGCACCCCTGCGAGTCGGTGTAAATCTGCCTCACTAAAAAGAATTGACTATAGGTAGCATGCCAATGACCTAGAGACAGACCATATATACCTATGATCAGAGCCCAAGCCCCTCTCCACCCAAGATAGGCCATAGGAGATCCAGGCAATGGCTGCTGATAACTCAGAAGATAAACACACAGGCTCCCCTAAAACCCCTCCCTAGCTTAACAAGGATGGAGAGATTGCAAGAACTACAATAAACTATTGAGCTTGAGCGGGTTTCGAACTCCAGTCTAACAGATCACTAAGCAGGACCATTTCCCATGGGCTACCACAAGCACTTCGTATTCCTTTCCCCCTGCAGCGTCGTTGACCACGGTGTTTGCAACGCTATATGGAGGAAATGTACCAACCAATCAGTCAAGTCTCTCGTTTAAGCTGGGATAAATGAGAGCTTGGGTTACTTCAACCAGCAAATTTAGACATTTTGTTACGCCTCAAAAGGCAAGTGTTTCTTATGATATTTCCGTCTAATTTCAAATTTCCTCTTTTGAATAATTTCAACTTTGCACCAATAGTCGCGTAATAGCTTTTAAAGTAATCCCATGGCAGTAATGAGTCGTCTACACACAAGTTAAGTGATATGGTAAATTTAAGTTAAGATTAAATTCTACCACTAGTTGTCACATTGATATTATAGCAAAGAATTTCACTGGAAAAAGCAGGAGAGAGAGAGAGAGAGAGAGAGAGAGAGAGAGAGAGAGAGAGAGAAAATATTTCTTTTAAATACAATTCAGTTTTTAATAAATAATTTTACATCTTTCACAGGAATTACAGCGTGATCAAAAGCAGCCTTTCCTATCAAGCTAAAAATATCAGATTCGATACCTGGTGAGCGTGGGATGAAGGGTACCTTCCGTCCCCTTAATATGGGTGACTAATGAGCTTTACTGACTTTCACTTCCCTCGCGTAGGATCGAATCCAGGCAAAGAAAGGGGAGATTTTCTCTCTTATAGTTCCAGGTCTGGTTTCAGGATTCTGTTACTAAAATTTATAAATTAATAAATAATAAAGAAATAATTATATTTAAAGAACGAATAAAAGAACTCAGATAAATATTATAATTCAAAGTGACTAGATGGTGAGTTCAAAGTCCTCCCTGAAAAAAAAAAAGCTTTAATCTTACCAAACCTCTACGCATAGTTAGGCCTAACTTTTCATTAGGACATGTCCCATTGAATAATGATTACTGTACCAGCGTACATGTGTACGTGCGTTCATACGGCGGAGAGAGGAAGTGACATGATTGAAATACACACTCAACAAATATATTCAGCAAAGAGAGAGAGAGAGAGAGAGAGAGAGAGAGAGAGAGAGACTCAGTGTAGTCAGTACATTTGATGTACATACCAAAACTCCTGAAATTATTTTCATCACGATAGAGAGAGAGAGAGAGAGAGAGAGAGAGAGAGACTCAGTGTAGCCAGTATATTTGATGTACTCATTAAAACACCTGAAATTATTTTCATCACGGAAGAGAGAGAGAGAGAGAGAGAGAGAGAGAGAGACTCAGTGTAGCCTGTATATTTGATGTACATACCCAAACGCCTGAAATTATTTTCATCACGGAAAAGAGAGAGAGAGAGAGAGAGAGAAAGAGAGAGAGAGAGAGAGAGAGAGAGAGAGAGAGAGAGAGAGAGAGAATACATCTAATATAACGTGTTTTAGATAAATATCAAACAAGATCCTTTCGAATGTGCTAATAGAATTACCTATAAATCAGGAGTTTTTCCTTTTGTTTGACAATATTTAATTACATTTTTTTCTTTCTTTGCCTTTTTCTTCGATTTTTCTCTATTATCCATTTTAATTCCAAATTGTATAAAATGCTAATTCCAAGTTTAAGTGACGAAAAGAGATGTGACACAAATTTTAAATTCTAGATATCTAGATTATTATTATTATTATTATTATTATTAGCTAAACTACAACCCTAGTTGGAAAAGCAAGATGCTATAAGACCAAGGGCTCCAATAGGGAAAATAGCCCAGTGAGGAAAGGAAATAAGAAAATAAAGTAACGATATGAGACAGGATTAACAATTAATAAAATATTTTAAAAGCATTACCAACATCAAAAGAGATATTTCATATATACACTATAAAAAGACTTATGTCAGCCTGTTCAACATAAAAACATCTGCTGCAAGTTTGCTATAATAATAGTAATAACCTATAGTCAATTCTTTTTAGCGAGGCAGATTTACACCGACACACATGGGTGCCCTTTTAGCTCGGAAAATTTTCCTCATCGCTGATTGGTTGTTCATGATAATTCTAACCAATCAGAATTTAGGAAACTTTTCCGAGCTAAAAGGGCACCGCTGCAAGTCAGTGCAAAAGAAATTGCGTTTAGAGGGGCACTCAGCAGAGAGCAGACCTCTTCAGCGGCAGCTTATTTCTTGACCTTTTGCTCGATATTGACCTTGACCTTTGACCTTAACATGCATTAACTGGCGTGGATTTTCATACACTGATATATGAACCAAGTTTTAAGTCTCTGTGACAACAATGTCCATACTTATGGCTGCTTACGTGAATTGGACATTTTGCTTGACCGTGACCTTGACCTTTGACCTTGACCTTCCAAAATCTTATAATTTCCAGATTTTTACATAACAGTTAATATGCAAGTTTTATTACTCTATGATTAAAATTGTGATTGGGAAGCTGTTCATAAACACACAAACAGTGGGTAAAACGTAACTTCCTTCCAATTTCGTTGGCAGAGGTAATAATAACAAACACAATAATAATTTTGTATTATTATCATTGCTGTTTTTTTTTTCTTTGCTGTTGTTCAAAATGAAAACATATTCACATGGATTAGAGAATTTGGCAAAATTAAAAATTCTCACATTAATAGCAAACAACGATGAAAATAATATCACTTCTATTAATAAAAATTCTTTCACATATGCTGAAAAATTTTGAAAAAGAAAATACTTTTGGTTTTTTTATCTATCCAACTCATAAAACGTTTTCAATAAAACAGAAATCTAGATGAGAGTTAGTTACAGCCTAAATATAAAAAAAAGCATATTAAAATGAAAATACTCGAATAAAAATACCTATTTTTTTTCAATTATGTAAAAATGCCAAAGAAAAAAGCCAATAAACCGAATATCTCCAATATTCATTTTCTTTTTTCAGTTCCATTAAAGATTAAACAAAATAAATGAAGGCCTAACCTGATATAAAGACGAAAATAGTTTACCAGCAATAAGAAAAAAAAAAAAAAAAAAAAAAAAGGATCTATTACAAACAGGACAGACAATAGGACGGTATATCCTTGACGTGAATGACACCAAAGGTCGGAACATAATCTTGAATCCTCCCTTTCTTACAAGGAAAGGGAAAATAATTAGACCTCGGCAATGAAGATATCTAGGACAATGGTAGGCCTATCAACTTCACCTTAACAAAAGCGGCTCAAGAAAAAAGTAGCTATTACTGTTCTGGTTCAAAGTGAATAGACCTAATGGGCTATTTACTTCTGCAATTACTACTACTACTACTACCAGCTAAGCTACAACCCTAGGTGGTAAAGCAGGATGCTAAGCCCATTCAGAAAAGGAAATAAGGAAATAAACAAAGTACACGAGAAGTAACGAACTATTAAGATAGAATATTTTAGTTAATAATAACAGAAAAAAGAATAATCAAAATATTGGAAGTGATAAACATTTGGAAAGACACTCGTGAACAGCAGTGGAAAGGATCGTAATTTGGAGCTTTGGAATTTGGGTATTATAGCTAAGCGCCGGGACCGTGGAGGCTATTCGACACTACCGAGGGTGAACAGCATGGAAAAGAATCGGAGGACTGGACCAAGAGACTTTACAAACAGGATTTTGTCTCTTTACAATCAACAATGGGGTCTACTCCAAGTATTTATTCCCATTCCCAATTATGTATCTATTAGCGTGCTACTTGAACTTATTGTACCAACCGTGTGTCACACGATCGTACATAGTTCATTTTGTGTATATATTAAGCTTGTATCTTCGCTCTTCCCTCGCACTAAAAAGAACCAGAATAAACATGTCTGCTTTCCTACTCTGTAACAGTGTCTGTTTTTGAACATGAAATTTCTTGTTGCTTAGAGCTTTTGTTTATAAAGGAGAGTGTTCTATAATAAATTTACTCAGTTGCTTTCATCCTGTCTTTGAGTCACAACCTTCTCTCGGCCCGTCACATTATTCTTAAAATATAATAAATATTTAAGATATACAGTACATTTATACTCTGAAATGCAAGGTAATGTAAGTGTTCTGTAGACTAAGAACTTGCATATATGGGCTATATATATGTATATGTGTATACACACACACACACACATATATATATATATATATATACAGACATGCACATATATACATATATGCACACACATTTATATATATATATATATACACACACACACACACACACATATATATATATATATATATAATAAATTTCCAAATTTTCTCACAGCTCGTGAAATAGTAATTGAGGATTTGGTTAATCGTAGACGTTGGCGGGGCAATCTCTAATCCAATTCTGATTAACCGAAGCAAGATCCTGTTAATTTCACCCCACTGTGATTATCACCCGATCCGAAATGGCTGATAGAAGGAACGCCCCAGATCAATCGAGGTCGTGAATATTGATGAAGTAGCTGGATGGAATCATAGATTGAACATTGATTGAGTTACTGTATTAATAACTAAAGCTATCATAATGGAATACAAAAATAATTGTGGGGTTCATAGTTTCGAGTCTACCGATGTTCTTAGTTGGGATACTTTAACGTGGTGTGAGGGTTTGGGTATCGCCTTGATCAGCTAAGCTGTACTAGTCAAGGATACCCATACTAGGTTGGTTTGCTGTGAGCGATCGGACAGAAATCTCCCACGATGTGATAACGTCCCTGACTGGTGAACGCCAGAATGGGGTTCAAGTCCCGCTCAATTGATTGATTGATTTAAAGTTTTCAGCTCAAAGTCGTTAGTTTCCTTGGTCGCTGCAACCTCACCTTCCTTGTGAGCTAAAGATGGGGGGTTTGTGGGAGTCTATAGGGGTATCTGCTTATTCATCAGCAGCCATTGCCTGACCCTCCTTGTTCCTAGCTTGGGTGGAGAGGGGGGGGGGGGGGGGCTTGGTGCTACTAGGGCACTGTCCTGCTTGATAGGGGCAATGTCACTGCAATTCATGAGTGGCCTTTAAACCTTGAAAATAACCAATCCGAGGTTAAGCAGCTTAGTAATGAAAACTAGCCTACACCCCACACATGATTAGGACAGGTCTGAGGCCTTTGTCCTGCTGTGGGCTATAAATTGCAGCATTCCTTCTTAGTTGATGTTTTTCATAAAATACATGTCATAAATGAGATATTTTTCATAAAATACATGTCATAAATGAGATATTTTTTATAAAATACACGTCATAAATGAGATATTTGTCTCCTATGTGATCGGGTTTTTGGAGCTCTGAGACCTAAAAGAGATTCCTAAATGATCTAGAAAAACTATATTGGAGGTTCGTGAGATTTCCAGGGTGTGTTTTGTAACCTCACCCTTTTCACAAAACATTATGCTATTTTTCCTTGTTGGAGTCCTTGGGCTTATAGCATCTAGCTTTTCTAGCTAGGGTTGTAGCTTAGCTAGTAATGACAATAATTTTTACTTCTTATAGTTTATTTCCTTTCCTCAATGAGCTATTTTTCTCTGTTGGAGCCCTTGGGCTTATAGCATTTTGCTTTTCCATATAGGGTTGTAGCTTAGCTAGTAATAATAATAATAATAATAATAATAATAATAATAATAATAATAATAATAATAATAATAATAATAATATTTTCTTTCTTTGAAGGCATGTAGATGTTTTAACTTCTGAAGTCAATCCCTCGTAGGGGAAAAGCTACCAACAAAAAATAACAACGACTATGAGAATTTTCAAAAGATCCTTTATAATGTCTTTCCCTTTTCCTATGTGATTCCACTACGCTACCAGTAGAGAGAGAGAGAGAGAGAGAGAGAGAGAGAGAGAGAGAGAGAGGGGGGGGGGCATAGTTGAAACTTCCACAGATATCAGTGACTCAAGATGCCATGTAAACAGAAGGGTCGCTTCCCAAACGATATTGTGTTCCACAACGGGAAAATGAACCAAAAGTGACCAATATCTTTGGGTTTACTGAAAATCTCATAACAGATAATAGTATAAGTAGTTACGTATCAGATAAAGCAAATAATGACATGCTCCGTTGCAAAGAGTTATTTTGAACCAGTGATTAAAAAAATATATATATTTTTTTGCAATTAAATCTTTAAAAAGCGTAAGCGAAAAAACTCTATAATGTTATTGACTGTCAACTATATATATATATATATATATAACGTATATACAGGTATATATATATATATATATGTATATATATATATATATGTTATATTTCTAACCAACAGTCAATACTATTTTAGAGTTTTTTGGCTTATATATATATATATATATGTTATATTTCTAGTCAACAGCCAATAATATTTTAGAGTTTTTTCGCTTATATATGAATATATATATATATATATATATATAAATATATATATATATATATATATATAGATATATATATATATGTTATATTTCAAGCCAACAGTCAATAATATTTTAGTTTTTCGCTTATATATATAAATACATACACACACACACACACACACACATATATATATATATATATATGTATGTATGTTATATTTCTAGCCAACAGTCAATAGTATTTTGAGTTTTTTCGCTTATATATAGAGTATATATATATAACTATATATATATATATATATATATACATACACACACACATATACCCAAATAATTCAGACTCTCTAGTCCACTACAGGACAAAGGCCAAACACGTCTTGGCCATGTCTGGGGTATGGCCAATTTCATCACCACGCTTTCCAGTGTATATTGACACTGATGGGAGATTTTCATCTGTTTTCTCTCAGCAAACCAACCTAGTATGGATGGCCCTATCTAGTGCAGTTTTCCTGATCAAGGCAAACCCTTTCACTATGGTGAGATATCACAACTGAACTATATATATATATATATATATGTGTGTGTGTGTGTGTGTGCGTGTGTGTGTGTGCGTATTGATTACCCAATACACTAACAATTTTGCCATATAAAACATGAACAAAAGGAAAAATAAAAAGACGAGAAGAGTTACAGATGGCTTCAAACTGTTGGAACCTAGATTTATGTCTAGGCTCCAGAAACTTTAAATATGCGGCCCCGAGACTATATGATAAGCTCCCACCGAACCTTCGAATGATTGAAGACATTAAGGCTTTCAAGAGGAAACTGAAGACTTTCTTATTTCATCAGTCATACAACAGTGACAATTTAACGATAAATGAACAATACGCGATATGAAACGTTAAATACTCTGAACGAACAAGGTAAAACGATAGTGGAGGTCCTGTAGAGAGTGGGGTTCTCTCGCTGTATGGGACCGGAAAAGCAGCCATCAAAGTTAAGTAAGTAAAGTAATTAGACTTTTATTAGCAGCCCTTACTCGAGTGCTCCGACCTAGGTCTGTCTGTTCATGCGGAAAAAACAAATCAGGGGAAGATAATACGACTCATTAAAACCTTGTTCTATTTGCTCAACTTCCCAAGTTGCAAGGAGGAGTGATATATGAAGACTCGACAGCTCTTCCCAAACATTACTTCAGTCTGCCCTTTACGGGATAATTCTTCAGATAGAGTTTTATTATTATTATTATTATTATTATTATTATTATTATTATTATTATTATTATTATTATTATTATTATTGTTGTTGTTGTTGTTGTTGTTGTTTGCTAAGTGGTGAAAATTGTAATGATACGAATAATAATAATAATAATAATAATAATAATAATAATAATGATGATGATGATGAAAGTAAAGATTTGTTATTATTATTATTATTATTATTATTTGCTAAGCTACAACTCAAGTTGGCAAAGCAGAATGCTAAAAGTCCAGGGGATCCAACAGGGAAAATAGCCCGGGGAGGAAAGGAAACAGGGAAAATTAAAATATTTTAAGAAGAGTAACAACATGAAAATAAATATTTCCATTATTTATATCATAACTGAGATTTGCAAAATGAATACCTAACATGGAACAACGATAACAAGTCCTGAACATTCTACTGTTCACGAAGGTTGTTGAACTAATTTACAGGCGCTAACAAATTAGATTACATAATTTGTTCCTCGATTAAAACACACTTAAAAAACATCGTAATTTCAATTGGAAATTCTCCGTAAAAATATACTGTTCTCAACCGTATTTCAGTAAAATACAGGCGACCGTAATTTTATCCTACATTGTTATTATATATTATGGGTTGATGTCCGTAATATCACTCCTTCAAGTTAATATATCCGTTTTTAAAACGGTAAATGCCTGGCAACATTTATTCCCGGATTTTTATCGTGTCTTTAAGGGAAATTTTTAACAGTGGAGAATCCACAGAATTTAGATAAACGAAGACTAATTTCTATTTACAGAAGCTAAAAAAACTCCAAGCCTAGTAAAAAATATAATTCGGAAAGTAACCACAACAGCAACAACAGCAAGTGACCCGTTTCTAATCCACTGCAAGACAAAGGCTTCAGACATGTCTTTATTCATGTCTAGGGTTTGGCCAGTTTTAATCACCACGCTGGCCACTGCGATCTGGTGATGGTGAGAGACTTTTGTCTGATCGCCAAACGCTGGCCAGTGCAAATTGGTAATCGTGGGAGACTTTTGTCTGATCGCTCACAGCACACCAAACTAGTATGGGTGGCCTGACCATATTTATAAATCGTGTTTCTAGTGCGAAGGTCAAGGTCCATGTCACGAGGGCACTAATCTGGTCGTCAATCTGAATTGATTTCATAAGCTCATTGTTCTCTAATCTTGGGTAGTGCCATAACCTTTGTACCATAGTCTTCCACGGTCTTGTGTTAGAGTTCTCCTTTTTGAGGGTACACTCGGGCACGCTGTTCTCTCTTGTTTCTCCCCCTTTAGTTTTGTTAAAGTTTTTATAGTTTATATAGGAGATATTTATTTTAATTTTGTTACTCTTCATACAAATTTTATTTTTCATTGTTTCCTTTCCTCACTGAGATATTTTCCCTATTGGAGTCCCTGGGCTTCTAGCATCCTGCTTTTCCAACTAGGGTTGTAGCTTAGCAATTAATAATAATAATAATAATAATAATAATAATTGGCTTTCTTTCCCTTGCTTCTCTTGACTAAAACAATGGTCAAACTCTATTATCAACAACAACAACAACAACAACAACAACAACAACAACAACAACAACAATAAATGCAGCCATTTCTAGTCTACTGCATGAAAATAACCCCAAAAATTTCCTTAATCATGTCCGGGGTTTGGCCAGTTTTCATCCCCACGATGGCCACTGCAGATTGGTGACGGTGGGAGATTTTAGTTCCATCGTTCACAGCAAACCACCCTATACTTCTATAAATCACTTTATATTATTATTATTATTATTATTATTATTATCATTATTATTATTATTATTATTATTATTATTATTATTATTATTATTAGTAGTAGTAGTAGTAGTAGTAGTAGTAGTAGTAGTAGTAGTATTATCATTAATTGCTAAGCTACAACCCTAGTATGAAAAGCAGGATGCTATAAGTTCAGGGGTCCCAACCGGGAAAATAGCCCAGTGAGGGAAGGAAACAAGAAAAAATCAAATATTTTAAGAACAGTAACAACAATAAAATAAATATTTCCTATATAAACTATAAAAACTTTAACAAAACAAGAGGAAGAGAAATTAGACAGAATAGTGTGCCCGAGTGTACCCCCAGGCAAGAGAACTCTAACCCAAGACATTGGAAGACCATGGTACAGAGGCTATGGCACTACCCAAGACTAGAGAACAATGGTTTGATTTTGGAGTGTCCTTCTCTGGCAATTTTTACAGTATTACGAAATAAACATTCAATGTTAATATTTAATTATGTAAGTACGTATGTACTGTACACGTATTTCGTTTCATTAGAAACTCCGCACAGATAAGGTCACACCTTCCCTTATTTCCCTATAAATGTTCGTGCGTCTGTTTGTCTGAAGATCCTAGTTGTAGCTTCCCTGCTCCAAACGTGACTTTGGGAAGGCCGTGGCACTCTCTTCCCATCAGCAGTGTGTATCTTCCCCTTCCCGCGTTAGGGGGAAATCCCTTCGACGTACGGTAATCACTAACCTGCCTACTTTTTTCCCCCTTCGTTGTTTTGTCTCGATGTTACTCTCTTTTGGATGTAAACAATTTCAGGCCAAGACTAAGATCGAGGTTATCCTCTTATTTTCTTCATGATTGGATCATTATTTTGTTACATTGGTGCAATCTTGTGGTTTTATTTCAATTGTTCATTACATCTCTTGTTTGTTTATTTCATCATTACCTTTCCTCACAGGGCTAATTTCCCCTGGATTTGTTTCGTTGTAAACAGATTAATATTTCTATCTTACAATCCATGAACAAGATGTCACAAAAATTTCTTTGGCACACATAAAGTGCGGTTTATAGGTTTAAAGGCCATTCATGAATGACAAAGGCAAGGGGCAGTGACATTGCCCTAACTAACAGAACAATGACCTTCGAGACTGACCATATATACATATGATCAGCGTCAAAGCCCCTTCGCCACCCAAGCTAGGAACAGGGAGGGCCAGGTAATGGTTGCTGATGACTCAAAACAATACTTTCTTAACTCACAATGATAGTGAGGTTGCAGATACTACAAGAAACTATCGAGCTTGAGCGGGACTCGAGCCCCAGTCTGGCAGATCGTCAGGAGAGGACATTTCCAATAGATTCATACTTCATTAAACATGGCTTTATTATAAACAAAATAGCAGAATTCACTCCCAATATATTGAAGCAACGCCCAGTAGCAACTCAGAGGTTTAAAGGTTTAAAGTGGCTTGAAATGAACGTTGGTGACTCGCAGTGAAGTCCAGGACGAAGGCGAACTCATTTGTTGTTTTATAAAGATTGCACGAAGGAGA
>NC_090762.1:28512256-28529756 GCF_036898095.1 Palaemon carinicauda
AGAATGGATCAAAAATGGGGAATTTAAAAGTAGGGAAACTAACAATGGTACCCTCTGACACTAAGGTTAGGGGGAGGGAGGGGGTGAGATGAAGGAACGTTTATGACTAACAAAATACACATAGAGGAGGTCCCATCAATGTTCTATGTTTCCTTTTCTCACTAGGCTATATTCCCTGTTGGAGACCTTATAGAGCTTATAGCATCCTCCTTTTCCGAGTAGGGTTGTAGCTTAGCTAATAATAATAATAATAATAATAATAATAATAATAATAATAATAATAATAATAATAATAATAATAATAATAATAATAATAATAATAATAAATCTTTACTTTTATTATTATTATTATTATTATTATTATTATTATTATTATTATTATTATGATCACCACCCTTTTCCTCATTATTATCATCATCATCATCATCATCATCATCATAGCCATTATTGTCATTATAATAAATATCATTACTATTATTACAAAACAAGCAGAAAGATCCAAAGAATGTAGCTCAGTGTGGGAAGAAACCGAAAAAAAGAAGAATTAACGGAAAAAAGAAAATTATTAAATTATCAACGTAAAAAAAAAAAAAAAAAAAAAAAAAAAAAACATAAAACTAGAGACGCAAATCTTATAACCTAGCTAAACTAAGATACACGCAAACCCATACCTTCAGGTTAACTCCACCTCAAGTAATTAGCCAGTCAAGTTAGATTAAAATGGGCGTGACCCTATTATGCGGAAATTTACTCACCAATAATTTGGCTGGCTAATTGACCATGCCTTGTAACTTCTTCAATGATTAATTTTACTTGCAGTTAAGGCAGTCATTACTCTATGAAAGCTGGGTGATTATGTCCTGCGTTCACTACAGCAGCCTCATATTGCGTTTAAAAGTTCAAGCTTGCAGAGAATGTTTTTATGTTGAACAGGCTAACATAAGTCTCTCTTCATAGTTTATATATTATACAAAGTATAAAGAGAACCTTATGTTAGCCTGTTCCTATTATGAAAGATCTATTTTAATGTTGTTTCTGTTCCTACAATATTCTAATTCCTCATCACTTCTCTTGTAGTTTATTTATTTCCTTTCCTCTCTGGGTTATTTTTCCCTTTTGGAGTCCTTGGGCTTATAGCATCCTGCTTTTCCAACTGGAATTGTAGTTTAGCTAATAATAATAATAATAATAATAATAATAATAATAATAATAATAATAATAATAATAATAATAATCAGTCAATACTTGGAGATTTCGTTCTGTTTCTACAGTTAGTTGTTCTTACATTTTGTTTAAAAAGGGTGGTATGTTTTTTTTTTTTTTTTAAGTCGATATAGAATATTGTATTCTCTTTGTAAACTTCCAGTTTTCCTTTGTATGTTTTTTCAACTATTATTTATATGATTTAACATTTATCTTTTAGACATGATAATGATCTTTCGTGTTATTCATACACAAAATAATACTTTCATTTCTATTTTCGTGAGAGAGAGAGAGAGAGAGAGAGAGAGAGAGAGAGAGAGAGAATATGGTGTTTTCGTCAGCAATTTTTAAAACTATTGACATATTGCCTTCATTAACTTCTTTCTTTCTTTCAACAGAGAGAGAGAGAGAGAGAGAGAGAGAGAGAGAGAGACTAATCCTTTACCAGGATGAAACGTCTGTCACCAAATCCAGAAGAGGAGACCAACCAAATCCTCCTTTAACGATGGTGGCCCCATTACGAGAGTAATCCCATTGTTGGGACTCTATTAACAGACTCTTTGTGAAAAATCTTCGTTGCTCCAATCATTAAAACTTATTTGAGATTTTAATTAGCTTTGTTGTCCCATAGAATGTTTACGAAGGCTGCTTTTAGACATTTAGGTTGCTAGTTCGGTGTAAACAATCGTGATAAAAGGCTATAAATATATGTTCTAGAGAGAGAGAGAGAGAGAGAGAGAGAGAGAGAGAGAGAGTTGCAAAATCCAATGAATACACAGCCGCAATGCTCATCATATTCTGGACACAATTTATAATGAGGAAATAATGAATAAGAATTTAAATTTGAATCATAAAAAAGATAATTGCTGACATTATCAACCCCATCTGTGTCAATTATCATCACTCAGTATTTTTGGATTTACTCATTCCCCAAACAATTAATATAAGGTTTAAATGCTTTATCAACAACTTGTATTCTTCTTCTTGTTCTTGTTCTTGTTCTTATTATTATTATTATTATTATTATTATTATTATTATTATTATCATTATTATTATTATATGACATGTTACAACTCTAGTTGGAAAAGCAGGATGCTATAAGCCCAGGGGCTTCAACAGGGAAAAATAGTCCAATGAGGAAAGGAAACAAGGAAAATGAAATATTTTAAGAACAATAACATTAAAATAAATAATTCCTATATAAACTATAACAAATTTAATAGAACAAGAGGAAGAGAAATAAAATAAAATAGTGTGCTCGAGTGTAACCTCAAGCAAGAGAACTCTAACCCAAAAGACAGTGGACGACCATGGTACGGAGGCTATGGCACTACCCAAGATTAGAGAACAATCGTTTGATTTTGGAGTTTCCTTCACCTAGAAGAGCTGCTTACCATAACTAGAGTCTTGTACCAACCGTGTGTCACACAATTGTACATAATACCTTTTGCATATATTATGCTTGTATCTTCGCTCTTCCCTCGCACTAAACGAACATGAAAATTCATGTCTGCTGTTTCCTCTGTAACATTGTCTGTCTTGTTAACTTGTTATGTCCTGTTGCCTTGAGGTTTTGTATATAAAGGAGAGTGTTCTATAACAATACAACTCAGTTCATTGCATCCTGCCTTTGAGTTCACAACCCTCTCTCGGCTCGTCACAGTCTCTTCTAGCCTTACCAAGAGGAAAGTGGCCACTGAACAATTACAGACCAGTAGTTCACCCCTTGGGCGAAAAAGAATCGTTTGGTAATCTCAGTGTTGTAAGGTGTATTAGGACAGAGGAGAATACGTAAAGAATAGGCCAGACTATTCGGTGTATGTGTAGGCAAAGGGAAAATGAACCGTAACCAGAGAGAGGGATCCAATGTAATACTGTCTGGCCAGTCAAAGGACCTCATAACTCTCTAGCGGTAGTATCTCAACGGGTGGTTGGTGCCCTGGCCAAACACTATCTACAATTAACTACTGCAGCCATATAATCTTTTTAAAAATTTAAATGCATTTTCTATTTCAAAGTTTCTAATATGAGGTTTGAACCGCTCTTTTTCCAGAACATCTTCATTATCTGGTAGTTTTCCTCTCGTCTCTTTACATGTCCATACCATCTCAGTCTACTTTCTCTCATATTGCTCTAAGCTAGTGCTATTTTGAAAGTGCCCCTAACATGTTTGTTCTTAATTTAATCCTTGTCGACATTTCTCTCCCTGTTCAATTCTGCTATAACCTTGAAGATGTCTCTAAATCACTCTGTCCATGGTCCCAACGGACGGTTTATACAAAGGCCAGGGATTTAATCAACTCGAGCTATTGACTCACGAATGTTGAGAATACCTCGCTCACTGGAAGCAACTCCTATGAGCAGGAGCCCGTGCTGACAAGACCAACTTAATCTAAAACAACGGGAACCATTTCTTCCCTTGTTGTTGTTGTTGTTGTTTTTGTT
Organism: Palaemon carinicauda; assembly: GCF_036898095.1. NCBI lineage: Eukaryota > Metazoa > Arthropoda > Malacostraca > Decapoda > Palaemonidae > Palaemon > Palaemon carinicauda. The sequence continues at coordinate 28,515,906 of NC_090762.1, forward strand.
GTTGTTGTTGTTGTTGTTTCAAGTCTCATTCCTTGTATCGATTGGTTTCCGCTTTCTTTAATCGCCCTCTCATTGCAGCGATCAGCAGGCTTTGGATACCAGAGGGGTTCACAGAACAATTATTATTATTCGGTTTCTCGCTGATCTAAACTAAGGATATTCAAGGTATATAGAATAAGGGATCACTCTATATACCTTGAGGATATTGTTGTCCGATATTCGGCCACTCTCTTGGGTTAGAGTTCTCTTGCGTGAGGGTACACTTGGACAAACTATTCCATCTTATTTCTCTTCCTCTTGTTTTATCAAAGTTTATGTAGTTTATATAGAAAATATTTATTATAATGTTGTTACTGTTCTTATTTTATTTTTTCCTTGTTTCCTTTCCTCACATGCTATTTTTCCCTTTTGGCGACCTAGGGATTATAGCATCCTGCTTTTCCAACTAGGGTTATAGCTTAGCATATAATAATAATAATAATAATAATAATAATAATAATAATAATAATAATAATAATAATAGAGGTTGATGACTTTTAGTTTTGCTTTCATTTTAAGCAAACCCCACCATTACCCAATTTTAATTCACCGTAGCGTTTAATGAGTAACTAAATAGGTATATATATATATATATATATATATATATATATATATATATATATATATATATATATATATATATATATTATATAGATCTTCATGAGCTTCGCTTGGATGAATATGCTACAAAGATTTTCTAAAGATTGATTGATTGATTAGGAGTTATCTGGCATCCATTTTCTGGGGATCTTTTTCCTCTTCTGTCTCGTGGTGGGAGGGGGTCGGGTGTCATAAAGGAATATTTTAAACATAAAACATTGTATTTTAGTTGTTTATTTTCTATGCACGAATTTTCCCGTCTTATACCATGTTATCATTGCTTCCTTGTCCCAGACATTCCCACATCCATACTTTCTAATCTTTTTAATTGCATAGTTTATTTCGTAGTCGATAAGTTAGAAGCTCTTCTTCTTCTTCTTCTTCTTTTTCTGAGAGAGAGAGAGAGAGAGAGAGAGAGAGAGAGAGAGAGAGAGAGAGAGAGATCGTCACTGATCCCTCGCCCGTAAAACATTTATGAGGGGTTGGAATTCTCATGCATATTTTTCTCTCGAGAGGCCTTCAAAAACACATCAGGTGCGCCCTTATTTAAAACCAATTACGGCTAAATATGGACCCCTCCCGTCCACATCCCAAACGAGCACCCTTCCCCTCCCCCCTCCCTATGTCATTCGGGGGTCACTTGAATTCTTCCTACCTGACCCACCCCCATACTATATTACCAGTGAATATTACTCCCTGGAGGGGAGCTACACCCTTACTGTCCCAGGTACAGCCCTGGGGATTTCTTGGCTAATTGGAGAGGATATTTGCATGTCTCTTTATATTCTTCGTCCACCTTATTTTCCATATTATGCTTCTCAAAGATGTCCCTTTCCTCTCTGACTAAATAGGTATGAAAAAGTCATTTATTTCCCAGAGAACATGTAAAAGAATTCCTCATACTCCTCCTCCTCCCCCCCCTCCTCCTCCTCCTCCTCATCCTATTCCCTTCTTTCTCTACCTTCTCCATTTCTGTAAAAATTTGAATAAATTTGCTCTTCTTCTTCTTGATGTTTTGATGCCGGATAAACTTAAAAATGAAAAACAATATTTTCTTTCCATTGGATTTTATTGCGGGTTTTGCATAACGATTTATTTTTGCTTTTAATTTATCACGTGTTATGGACCTAGATATTTAGGACTCTGCTACCGTTGTCCTCACTTACTGTACAATAAGACTTATTTTTTGAAGTCCTGACTTGGGTATCACTCATCCCTATGGCTGGTGTATATTTGCTTTAATTTTGAAGACTGGCTATTAAACAACGCGAAGGGATAAACTTTTGCATGTATTATCATCTGGATTGTATCAGGATTGTATTAGATGTATTAATAGCAGCTGTATTCGTGAAAGTTTTTAATTAAACTTTCACAAATAGATATCATGATATAAATCACTAGTAACTCGGTATAAATGTTTTTGAATAGTTTTTACACAACATCCACAAAGAATCATTTATGCTTTGGTAAACCAGTGAAGTTAGTTTTTAAAGTGATTTTGAATAGCGCGTCTATCTCTTTCTGAGTGGGGATACCTTAACGGGGCGAAAAAGTATGTTTATTGCCAAGATCAGCAAAGCTGTACTAGTCAGGGACACCCATACTATGTTGGTTTGCTGTGAGTGATTAGATGAATATCTCCCACCATAATCAACCCGAGTGGCCAGCTTGGTGACGAAAATTACCAAACCCCAGACATGAATAAATGTCTTGACACCATTCTCCTGCAATGGATTAGAAACGGTGGCATTTGCTGTTGTTGTTGTTGTTGTTGTTGTTGTTGTTGTGTCTAAATGCTTGACATCTTCATTAGCGCCGTTTGCTAACTTTTGTTTTTCGGGAGACGACTTAGAAAATTATCTTGTTAGCATCGACTTGAATGGAAAACAAATTATTAAAATCGGTAATAACCGGAAGAGATAAGAGAGTAGGGCCTTGTTTAAGAGAAATTTACGAAACGCTGTAGTAATCAGGCAAGAGAAAAACTGACTGTAATAAAAATTATCACTGTTAATTTTTTTATTGTATTATTTTTTTAACGTTTATTATCATTAATTTGTTGGCACATGCTAATTTTGCTTGTACAAGACTTTTTGACACTTAAAATCTCTCTCTCTCTCTCTCTCTCTCTCTCTCTCTCTCTCTCTCTCTGTAACACATACACTCGCAATTAATGGAAGCTATAACAACTCCAGTCAACGATTTCCTGTCCATGTTTGTTTCTATCAAGTGTTTGTCTCTTGTCTTCTGATAATGAAGTAAAAGACTGAAGTTGAGAATCTTCTTCTATTAGCGATCTTTTTCTCATTTGTATGGACTTTGCTTTGGCTTTTGGGGTTAACCGTAGTCCCGACCGGCTGCCCTGCCTGACATCGCCTAGACCTGATGGATAATAGTTGGACAAAAAATAACAGAAAGGGTTCCTAGGAATTGCAATAGAAGCAGGGCAAGGAAGAGAAGACCATGGTACCGAGGCTATGGCACTACCCAAGACTAGAGAACAATGGCTTGATTTTGGAGTGTCCTCGAACCTCAGCTCAGGAGATTACAAAGTAGGGACGTTTCCAGTAGGTTACCAAAATTCCAAATTAACCCAAGAATAGTAAAAATAAATATTCATACAAAATAAGAGATGTACGAAAAAAAAAAAAAAAAACATACTAACCATAAAAGTACAAACATGGTAACTAGGAAATAAAAGTAAAATTCAATTATATTCACTGCAAAGGAAATAAGACACGTGGTAAACAGATAGTGAATCGCAATTTAGAAAAAAAAATGTTTTAAGAAAAAGCTGTAGTTTTCTCCCGTAAAATCTATGCTGAAAACGAAACGTATCAATCAACTTGTAACTAATTAATCTTCAGCGACTTTTTCCCGAACTCAATTGTTTTCGTCCTGTATCCAATTTTCTATGAACAATATTCAACTTATAACGATACCAATTAAAGTTGAACAAATAAAAACAGCAAAATCTTATTAAATTATAAGAATATTATTATTATTATTATTATTATTATTATTATTATTATTATTATCATCATCATCATTATTATCATTATTATCATCATCATCATCATTATTATTATTATTATTATTATTATTATTATTATTACATGCTAAGCCACAACCCTAGGTGGAAAAGCAAGATACTATAAGCCCAGGGCTCCAACAGGGAAAAATAGGCCAGAGAGGAAAGGAAATAAGGAAATAAATAAAAGATATGAGAAGTAATGAACAATTAAAATAAAATATTTCAAAAACATTGGCAATATTAAAACAGATATTTCATATATAAACTATAAAAGACTCATAAGTCAGCCTGTTCAACGTGCAAACATTTGAAGTTCTACCGATTCTACAACCGGAATAGGAAGATCATTCCACAGTACGCAATATTAGGAATATTGAAAACAAAAGAGAAATGGTAAAACTAGATATACAAAAAAAAAAAAATAATAAAAATAAAAAATAAAAATATATTCAAATAAATGCAAGTAAAATTCTAAACAATTAAAATAACCATAATTTGAATAGAAAAAAAAAAAATCAAAATGCGAAAAACCGACTCCAAGAACTCCATCAAAAGCTCGAAGAAACAGAATCCCAAACTCCATAAAAGAGAATAAAAATAGCAGCCTGTCATCCTCGCAATGTGCCTTTCGTATGCACAGGTTGCACTTTCCATGCCACTGTAGGCCTGGGAGAAGGGTTCCTTGCATCTCTTGATACCAAGGATTGAATTTTAAAGATGGTGGGGGGGAGGGAATAAGTGTTGGTAAAGGGGGGAGGAAGGGAGGGGGAGAAGTGAAGCAATTCATGAACAAACTGGAGGGGGGATATTGAAAGGGAATTCTGTATTCAGAGGGTCAATTCGGAAATAGGGTCAGGGGGATATTCTGAGGGCGAAAAGGAACTGGTCTGGGTGAGTTTTCACACACCCATACATGTCTTTTAAGACCCATATTAGCTTTTAAGGCTTCAGCAAAGAGGGTAGGTGTCTCCTCGCAGCAAACCACTGCACTGTAACTGTCCAGTGGCTAATTTCCTCTTGGTAAGGGAAAAGAGACTCCAAAATTAAACCACTGTTTTCTAATCTTTGGTGGTGCCATCGCCTCTGTACCATGGTTTTCCACTGCCTTGGATTAAAGTTCTCTTGTTTTAGGGTACACTTAGGCGCACTACTCTATCTGTTTCCATATTTCCTTTCGTCACGGAGCTACTTTTCCTGTTTTGGGCCCTTATAGAGTCTATAACATCTTACTTTTCCAACTAGGGTTGTAGCTTAGCTAGTAATAATAATAATAATAATAATAATAATAATAATAATAATAATAATAATAATAAAAGTGCAAGCGGTAACGAAATCACGTGAGATGTGACAAGTTTCGTCAGATGGGGAAAAGGAAATCTCGTGCAGATTTATACACCATCTGATTAGATACTTTTTTTTTTTTTTTACAGAAAGTAACATTTTACATTTTATAATCTCATTTTTTTTTTTAAACCAAAAGCGTTCCCTCCCATAGTCTGAGACCACAGACAAATAACATGCCAGTTGTAAACGCCATACAAAATAAAAGAGGATGATAATTTGGGCTTTATGGCTAAGCACTGGGGTCGGGGATGTCATTCAACGACAAAGTATTAGGTGAAAATCGGTCTGATGCTCTGAGAAGTAAAATCTAAAAAAACAAAATGTAAAAAACAAGGAGCAGGAAAAAGAAGGGATGGCCAATGCGGTAAAGTCCCTGACTGGTGAACGCAAGACTGGGGTTCGAGTCCCGCTCAGACTAGTTAGTTTTTTGGTCGCTGCAACCTCACTATCCTTGTGAGCTAAAAATGGGGGGGGGGGAGCGTATAGGGTTATTTGCTGAGCCATCAGCAGCCATTGCTTGGCCCTCCTTGATCCTAGCTTGGGTGGAGAGGGGTTCGGGCGCTGATCATATGTATATATGGTCAGCCTCTAGGGCACTGTCCTACTCGATCCGACAATGTCACTGTCCCTTGCCCATGCCATTCATGAACGGCCTTGAAACCTTTAAAGAGATAAAGTCGAAGGCTAGACAGCAGAAGCAGCTTATGGTAGCATAGATGCTGCAAAGACCGTTTAGTACAGACAAACAACCACACAAACCAAGGGGTAAAACATACCCTCCTTCCAACTTCGTTGGCGTAGGTAAAAAGAATAAATAAAAAGAATAAAAATTCCACAACCCCGAGAACGTCAGCCTCAAAAGGACGATTCTGAAATAAGTTTTATGGAATCGAATATCAATTTCGTCGACACATATAGAAAAAAAAAGCTGCATTACGACAGAGGATTCAGATACGATTACATCAGATTTTGAGAGGATCCAGCAATGGCATAGCGGTTCTGATTACCTTTCCGAAGACGCCATCTCTCTCTCTCTCTCTCTCTCTCTCTCTCTCTCTCTCTCTCTCTCTCTCTCTCTCTCTCTCTCATGTTGTCTATCTTTGAAATTATAAGATGTGGATGAAATACTATTTCTCTCGCGAGAAGCACTGGCTATGATTTCAAGGATACTACGTACTTTCTCTCTCTCTCTCTCTCTCTCTCTCTCTCTCTCTCTCTCTCCTCTCTCTCCTCTCTCTCCTCTCTCTCTCTCTCTCTCTCTCAATCCGATTCGTTTATAATTCATATTTCGCTTATGAACTCAATAAATTGCATTATGCATTCTACACGATATTCCACGAACCTAATTTTAATGATATGCATCGCTTGCAGTCTAAATAATGATGGTGGTCTTTATACGAGATTGATCTTACATCGGGTTTATAGAATAGCGCTGCTAAATCGATCACGGGCTGGTCAAAGAAGGTTATCTGTGAAATTAAATTGTATGCAAAAAATTAATATGTTGAATTAGTTAAAAAGGGTTGTATTTATCTCAACTACTTTCATTCTTACACAAGATTCAATCTATGGAATATTTCTATAAAAGTTACATCAATATTTCCTTAAAAGCCTTTAAAATATTTGAATTTTGATTAATTCAATCTTCCAAATAGAACGATTTCAGTAATGAAATGAATTCAGCATCTGAGAATGAGTAAATTCACGAATTAACACAGTATTCCATAAAGAATTAATAGTCTTCCACAATGAAATGAATTGACCCTCCCAAGAATTATCTTCATATCCCAATTATATTAATACAATCTTCCGGAAAAATTACCAGCACGAAATTAATGTAATTTTCCATATCAATTACCTCCACGTCCCGTATGACATTGATTCCATCTCCCATATAGAATTCATCCAATCCTCCATAAATAATGAATTCACACAGCGGTGAATTTCCTCTCTGTAGGAAATCAGACAGAGTAAATAATTCTACTATCAAGTCTAACATGACGACCCTTCTATTTCATTTAGTAAAACAGAGATAACTATGAATAAGGATGAATTATTCTTATCGGGATAAAGGTCACTGATATGTTACACTTTTTAGAGAGAGAGAGAGAGAGAGAGAGAGAGAGAGAGAGAGAGAGAGAGAGAGAGAGAGAGAGAGAGAGAGAGAGAGAGACCCCTTTTTAATGAGTGTATGACGGCTTTTATCTATGGTGTTATATCTTAGGAACAAGTCAGAGGTTTGGAAATCTTTAAAATAAAGGGTCAATAAAAGAGAGAGAGAGAGAGAGAGAGAGAGAGAGAGAGAGAGAGAGAGAGAGAGAGAGAGAGAGAGAGAGAGAGAGAGAGCTACAAACTAGTTGGAAAAGCAGGATGCTATATGCCCGAGGGCTCAAACAGGGAAAATAGCCCACCGAGGAAAGGAAATAAGGAAATAAACTATAAGAATTTTATGAACAATAGTAACACTAAAATACATTTTTTCATATATAAACTATAAAATCACCAAAATGACAAGACGATGAAAACTTCGAAATAACACGAGGAAGAGAAACTAAATAGAATAGTGTGCTCGAGTGTACCTTCAAGCAAGAGATCTCTAACCCAAGATAGCGGAAGACCATGGTTCAGAGGCTAGGGCACTACCCAAGACTAGAAAACAATGGTCTGATTTTGGAGTGTCCTTCTCCTAGAAGAACTGCTTACCATAGCTAAAGAGTCTCTTCTACCCTCACCAAGAGGAAAGTAGCCATTGAACAATTACAGTGCTGTAGTTAACTGTTGAGAGAATAATTGTTTGGGAATTTTAGTGTTGTTAATTGTATGAGGAAAGGAGAGAATGTGTAAAGAATAGGCAAACTACTCTGTGTATGTATCAGCAAACATGAAATGTTCAATAATAAACTCATATAATACATAAAAAATACAATAAAAAGGTACAAAGTTGAAAAAGCAGGTATTATTTTATCCCTTTCTGACCATATTTTAATGACCACAATACAATAGCCTCTAAAGAAAAGATTTTAGTCCACTTTAATCCAGTAGAGTAGCACCCTCCTTGTGTCACAAACTACTATGAGTAAAATCATTTGGTTAAGAGCTTTGCCTTTACACTTAAAAATCCTTTGAAAATAGGCTTTGTATGCTTTACCACAAAAATCAAAGTGTGAATGCCCTGTGACTGAAAAAGAAAATAACTTATTCTTTTGTTTGTTTATATACAGTATATATATATATATATATATATATATATATATATATATATATATATATATATATATATAATATATATATATTTATATTTATATATATATACACATACATACATACATATAATATATATATATATACATACATACATATATATATATATATATATATATATATATATATATATATATATATATACATATATATATATATATATATATATATATATATATATATATATATATATATATATATATATATATATATATATATAAGGTGCAAGTTAAAAATGTGGCTACGGATATAATTAAGACTATGAGTTTTATTACAAGGACATGATGGAGATTGTAGAGCAAGAGAAGGTGGGCGAGAAATGATCTCAAATTGGAAAGGATGGAAAATTCAAGGTTGGAGTTGATATTCTGAATGAAATGCTTATGTTGGTATGGGAAGGCAAAATGAGGTAATGAAATTAGTTGAAAGATGTAACTGGTAATGCAGTTAATGAGGGCTAATATTAACTATGTAACAGGAAAAAAAAAAAACGATTGATGCAAAGATCAAACAAAGTTCGTGAAAATACATACGGTACTATAATATTTACTGTGAATTTTTGTGAGCTAAGGAGCGGGGGGGGGGGAGCTTATAGGTTATCTGCTTAGTCAGGAACCTAGGTCCTGCCTCGGATGTAGAGGGGACTTGGGCGCTGATGATATGTATATATGGTTAAATATGGTCAGTCTCTAAGGCATAATCACTGTCCCTTGTCTCTGCCATTCATGAGTGGCCTTTAAACCTCTGAATGTAAATCAGTGCTATAAAATAGATTGTTTATGGAAGCAAAAGTTTTCAAGCACGAAGGTTACGTGAATACGATTGACTTGGAGCAAAAGGTTGAGATGAGGTAATAAAAAGAATTAGTATAAGTGAAAAGATGGCTCAATATTTTATAGAGAATTTGATAAATTGAAGAAAATGGAAATAAATGTATGTATATATGCGGACGTACATGTAATAATGGGATATGTTGGGAGGAAGGAAGAAAAGACCTAAGACTAAACAGAGAGGGTTGATGGAGAGTCGTACAATTGAGGTGACTGGCGCATTGCGTTGGTAGATCTTATATACTGATTATCAGCCATCTATGTAGATGCATAAAGAAGCTAATGTCCAGGAAGATTTCTGTACAAGAGATTCGTCGCCGATTTAGTCCTTAATTAGTGAATGGCAGAGAGAGAGAGAGAGAGAGAGAGAGGAGAGAGAGAGAGAGAGAGAGATTTATCACCGATTTAGTACTTAATTAGTGAATGGCAGAGAGAGAGAGAGAGAGAGAGAGAGGAGAGAGAGAGAGAGAGAGGAGAGAGAGATTCATCACCGATTTAGTACTTAATTAGTGAATGGCAGGGAGAGAGAGAGAGAGAGAGAGAGAGGAGAGAGAGAGAGAGAGAGAGAGAGAGAGATATTCCCTACCGATTTAGAGAGAGAGAGAGAGAGAGAGAGAGAGAGAGAGATTTATGCTTCTTAGATTTCATTACTTTGGGACAGAAAATGTTTCCTGCTTCTGAATTCAGATCAACGAAGAATTCATCTCGTTTTGCGTACGAAGGTCACAAAATGACCAAATTTCGTGAAAAAATCGATAATCTAAAGTCAGTCTATACACGAAAAATTAGGTGAAAACATCGGTAATCTAAAGTCAGTCTATACACGAATAATTTGGTGAAAACGTCGATAATCTAAGGTCAGTCTATACACGAATAATTTGGTGAAAACATCGATAATCTAAGGTCAGTCTATACACGAAAAATTAGGTGAAAACATCGGTAATCTAAAGTCAGTCTATACACGAAAAATTAGGTGAAAACATCGGTAATCTAAAGTCAGTCTATACACGAATAATTTGGTGGAAACATCGGTAATCTAAGGTCAGTCTATACACGAATAATTTGGTGAAAACATCGATAATCTAAGGTCAGTCTGTACACGAATAATTTGGTGAAAACATCGATAATCTAAGGTCAGTGTATACACGAAAAATTAGGTGAAAACATCGGTAATCTAAGGTCAGTCTATACACGAAAAATTAGGTGAAAACATCGGTAATCTAAAGTCAGTCTATACACGAAAAATTAGGTGAAAACATCGGTAATCTAAAGTCAGTCTATACACGAATAATTTGGTGAAAACATCGGTAATCTAAAGTCAGTCTATACACGAATAATTTGGTGAAAACATCGATAATCTAAGGTCAGTCTATACACGAATAATTTGGTGAAAACATCGATAATCTAAGGTCAGTCTATACACGAATAATTTGGTAAAAACATCGATAATCTAAGGTCAGTCTATACACGAATAATTTGGTGAAAACATCGATAATCTAAGGTACACGAATAATTTGGTGAAAACATCGATAATCTAAGGTCAGTCTATACACGAAAAATTTGGTAAAAACATCGATAATCTAAGGTCAGTCTATACACGAAAAATTAGGTGAAAACATCGATAATCTAAGGTCAGTCTATACACGAATAGTTTGGTGAAAACATCGATAATCTAAGGTCAGTCTATACACGAAAAATTAGGTGAAAACATCGGTAATCTAAAGTCAGTCTATACACGAAAAATTAGGTGAAAACATCGGTAATCTAAAGTCAGTCTATACACGAATAATTTGGTGAAAACATCGGTAATCTAAAGTCAGTCTATACACGAATAATTTGGTGAAAACGTCGATAATCTAAGGTCAGTCTATACACGAATAATTTGGTGAAAACATCGATAATCTAAGGTCAGTCTATACACGAATAATGTGGTGAAAACATCGATAATCTTAGCTCAGTCTATACACGAATAATTTGGTGAAAACATCGATAATCTAAGGTCAGTCTATACACGAAAAATTAGGTGAAAACATCGATAATCTAAGGTCAGTTTATACACGAATAATTTGGTGAAAACATCGATAATCTAAGGTCAGTCTATACACGAATAATTTGGTGAAAACGTCGATAATCTAAGGTCAGTCTATACACGAATAATTTGGTGAAAACATCGATAATCTAAGGTCAGTTTATACACGAATAATTTGGTGAAAACGTCGATAATCTAAGGTCAGTCTATACACGAAAAATTTGGTGAAAACATCGATAATCTAAAGTCAGTCTATACATGAAAAATTAGGTGAAAACATCGGTAATCTAAGGTCAGTCTATACACGAAAAATTAGGTGAAAACATCGGTAATCTAAAGTCAGTCTATACACGAAAAATTAGGTGAAAACATCGATAATCTAAGGTCAGTCTATACACGAAAAATTAGGTGAAAACATCGGTAATCTAAAGTCAGTCTATACACGAAAAATTAGGTGAAAACATCGGTAATCTAAAGTCAGTCTATACACGAATAATTTGGTGAAAACATCGGTAATCTAAAGTCAGTCTATACACGAATAATTTGGTGAAAACGTCGATAATCTAAGGTCAGTCTATACACGAATAATTTGGTGAAAACATCGATAATCTAAGGTCAGTCTATACACGAATAATGTGGTGAAAACATCGATAATCTAAGGTCAGTCTATACACGAATAATTTGGTGAAAACATCGATAATTTAAGGTCAGTCTATACACGAAAAATTAGGTGAAAACATCGATAATCTAAGGTCAGTCTATACACGAATAATTTGGTGAAAACATCGATAATCTAAGGTCAGTCTATACACGAATAATTTGGTGAAAACATCGATAATCTAAGGTCAGTCTATACACGAAAAATTAGGTGAAAACATCGGTAATCTAAAGTCAGTCTATACACGAATAATTTGGTGAAAACATCGGTAATCTAAGGTCAGTCTATACACGAATAATTTGCTGAAAACATCGATAATCTAAGGTCAGTCTATACACAAATAATTTGGTGAAAACATCGATAATCTAAGGTCAGTCTATACACGAAAAATTAGGTGAAAACATCGGTAATCTAAAGTCAGTCTATACACGAAAAATTAGGTGAAAACATCGGTAATCTAAAGTCAGTCTATACACGAATAATTTGGTGAAAACATCGGTAATCTAAGGTCAGTCTATACACGAATAATTTGGTGAAAACATCGGTAATCTAAGGTCAGTCTATACACGAATATTTTGGTGAAAACATCGATAATCTAAGGTCAGTCTATACACGAATAATTTGGTGAAAACATCGATAATCTAAGGTCAGTCTATACACGAATAATTTGGTGAAAACATCGATAATCTAAGGTCAGTCTATACACGAAAAATTAGGTGAAAACATCGGTAATCTAAAGTCAGTCTATACACGAATAATTTGGTGAAAACATCGATAATCTAAGGTCAGTCTATACACGAAAAATTAGGTGAAAACATCGATAATCTAAGGTCAGTCTATACACGAAAAATTAGGTGAAAACATCGGTAATCTAAAGTCAGTCTATACACGAATAATTTGGTAAAAACGTCGATAATCTAAGGTCAGTCTATACACGAATAATTTGGTGAAAACATCGATAATCTAAGGTCAGTCTATACACGAATAATTTAGTGAAAACATCGATAATCTAAGGTCAGTCTATACACGAAAAATTAGGTGAAAACTTCGATAATCTAAGGTCAGTCTATACACGAAAAAATAGGTGAAAACATCGATAATCTAAGGTCAGTCTATACACGAAAAATTAGGTGAAAACTTCGATAATCTAAGGTCAGTCTATACACGAAAAATTAGGTGAAAACATCGGTAATCTAAAGTCAGTCTATACACGAATAATTTGGTGAAAACATCGATAATCTAAGGTCAGTCTATACACGAATAATTTGGTGAAAACATCGATAATCTAAGGTCAGTCTATACACGAATAATTTGGTGAAAACATCGATAATCTAAGGTCAGTCTATACACGAAAAATTAGGTGAAAACATCGATAATCTAAGGTCAGTCTATACACGAAAAATTAGGTGAAACCATCGATAATCTAAGGGCAGTCTATACACGAATAATTTGGTGAAAACATCGATAATCTAAGGCCAGTCTATACACGAAAAATTAGGTGAAAACGTCGATAATCTAAGGTCAGTCTATACACGAATAATTTGGTGAAAACATCGATAATCTAAGGTCAGTCTATACACGAATAATTTGGTGAAAACATCGATAATCTAAGGTCAGTCTATACACGAATAATTTGGTGAAAACATCGATAATCTAAGGTCAGACTATACACGAATAATTTAGTGAAAACATCGATAATCTAAGGTCAGTCTATACACGAATAATTTGTTGAAAACATCGATAAATCTAAGGTCAGTCTATACACGAAAAATTAGGTGAAAACATCGATAATCTAAGGTCAGTCTATACACAAAAAATTAGGTGAACACATCGATAAATCTAAGGTCAGTCTATACACGAAAAAACAGTAAAAGTCTCACATTATAAAACCGAAACTTGAACATTTCAATGACGAGAAAAAATCGACGTGCTAATTTTTTTTTTTTTTTATAAAGGTCATCCTCTTCGACAATAAAAGTCTCTCAGGGAATTCACCTCGAATACATAGGATCCCAGAGCTAATTCCCCGGATACATGCGACCTGCTCCGCTCTACA
>NC_090762.1:28534756-28552256 GCF_036898095.1 Palaemon carinicauda
ACGACACCAAAAAAACTCACGTGTCAATAGTCATTCTTTTTACGGGGTCTTGAGATAATAGAAAAGAGACCATGGTGTATAAACATGATAAAACGACAGTATTTGGGCCAGTCATTACTTACGTCAACTTGTCATCGGATGGGGATAGAGGTCGGGGACGTTTAATTTGTATGTGTAAGATTAATGTGAGTTTCTTTCTTACGAAAAATATCTGCAAAAAAAAATAATCACCAGAGGATTTAACATACTTTAGTATCTCTCTCTCTCTCTCTCTCTCTCTCTCTCTCTCTCTCTCTCTCTCTCTCTCTCTCTCTCTCTCTCTCACACAAAGCACACACACACACACACACACGCACACACACACACACACACACACATATATATATATATATATATATATATATATATATATATATATATATATATATATATATATATATATGTGTGTGTGTGTGTGTGTGTGTGTGTGTATGTGTGTGTGTAGAGGGCAAGAGTCTGGGTATTTTTCCTTGGTTTTTTATGAAGACTGCAGATTTCTTAGCTCCAAAGTTATCTGTTATTTTGCGCAAGTTACCAAGAAGAGGAGCTTTTAGCACTTGTTGGAAAATTGGTAATGTTACCTCTCTAAGTAAATGTGTTTGTGGTAGCTAAAGTCCAACTGATTATCGCCAAATTTCCATAACTCCCATATTATCTAAAGTTTTTGAACGTTTTCTGGCAAAGCGTCTTAATAGGTTTGCTGAAGGTAATTATCTGTTCCCTAGTTTGCAATTTTATTTTCATAAGAGCCTTGGAGCATGTGATGCCCTTCTTATAATCTCTAATGCTGTACAGAAATCCCTTGATTGTGGCCAGGAAGTTTTAGTTCTGCCTTTGACCGTGTTAACCATGAGGACCTTGTTTTCAAACTCAAACAGTTGGGAGTGGGTGGATCGTTTCTTAGCATCATTATTGAATTTTAAGTAATAGATTGCAAAGAGCTTTTGTTGATGGTCACCATAGTGAGTATAGGAATGTGATATCTGGTGTTCCTTAGGATAGTGTTCTTGACCCATTACTTTCCTACTATATACACATGACATGTGGCTTGGTCAAGAAAACAAGCTTGTTGCTTATGCAGATGATGCTACTCTCTTTGCATAAATTCCACCTCCTGAATGTAGATCTGGGGTGGCCGAATCCCTTTATAGATATCTAGTTAAGGTGCAAATTACGGGGTATGAAGTTAAATCCTAACAAAATTCAAAGTATGATCGGTACAATAGTTTTTGTGTATGAGACCTTACAAACAAACAAATAAATAGATAAACGGCAACATGGGTTAATACATACCCTACGCAAAAGATTTTGCCGAAGGCAACATCTAAGAAATACAAAGTCCTCATATTCAATGAGAGAAGTGATAAATTTTACCATAAAGTGGCTTAAAAACAACTAGTGTTATAACTGTGACCTTTGACCAATAAAACCCACGCATATTATTCTTATGTTTCGGTCTCTGTAGCAATACGTTGATATCTATGACAGATTATGAGTTTGAAATAAAAAATGGAATGAATAGTCTGTTGTCATTCTCCATAAACATCCATCAATCAATCTATGACTAAAAATATCTACCAGCAAAGATGAAAATTCAGTAATCATTGTTTCTCTACTCCTATATGGATTATATATGTATGTACATATATATACATATGTATGTACATATATATATATATATATATATATATATATATATATATATATATATATATATATATATATATATATATATATATATATACACACAAGTGTACGGGACCCGTCAGTACCACACCAACATATATATATATACAGTATATATATACATATATATACACACACACATATATATATATATATATATATATATATATATATATATATATATATATATATATATTAGTCAGACTCTTGCTATTTATTAGGTAGGTGAGGTATGTATATATATATATATATATATATATATATATATATATATATATATATATATATATATATATATATATATATATATATATATACATATATATATATATATATATATATATATATATATATATATATATATATATATATATATATATATATATACACGCACAAACGCATATATATGATTCATGTACATATATGAATAATATTGCGTGAAACGCGTATAATTTTGGAAACATAAACTTTTTCATGAAGACTCACAACATATTTTAATAAATGATTAATAAATTTACATCCTCTCCGTTAAACAAGTCTCTAAAAAGATGGTACGCCTTTCCAAAGTCTCAAAATCTGCTAAGCCTTTCCATTAAAGTCTACGAAAACAGAGAAGGTCCGCATCGCTTAATAAACCATAGCAACACAAGTCAGAGAGCGAGTGAGTGGCCAAACCCTGCCAAGTTTAATCGAGGGATTAATTCTCTAAATTTCATTATGTACATCTGTTTTCTAATTTCTCAAGTGTAATGATATTAAGGATATTCAATTAAAGTAGGTCGAAAATTGTGGTTGGGAGAGTTCTTATTAAAGTATGATTTAATTAGAACGGATAATTAATTAAAATGTTTGTGAAATAAACTTGAAGTTAGAAATAAACAAATGGATATGCCCGTCTCTCCTCTCTCTTCTCTTCACAAGTGCTACTCATTTCCGCGTTATCTTTAGTTATAAATAATATAAATGATATAAGAAAAAAGTTTAAGTGAAGGCAAAGTTTTAGTTGTTACCGAAATAAAGCAAATAAGGGAATGAATATAGGTCGTTTTATCTTTACTACTTCGAGATCTACTACAATTAAAAATTTGCAATAAAAACGGTAAATGCCTGGCAACATTTATTCCAGGATTTTTACCGTTTTAAAAACGAATGATTTGACGTAAAGGGAGTGATAGTATGGTCTCTAACCCGTAAAACATAATAACAAAGTAAGGTCAAATTACGGTCGCCTGTATTTTACTGAAATACAGGTAAGAACAGTATATCTTTACGGATAATTTCAGATTAGTTTTTTTTTTTTTTTTTTTTAACTGTGTCCTCTTGTTCCCCACTCTCATTTGCATAACTGGGTCTACTCTATCCCCCAAAATAGATTAGGACTCCCGAGGCAATGAGGAGCCTTTCGTATAGTTGTTAAAATATTTACAAAATCAAAGTCCTATAATAACTAACATCAGTGTTTAGAAACTAAAATTCAACCTTAAGATACAGGGGTATTTGATGCAACTTGAAAGATTCCTTGAACGATAAACGCACAAACACACACACACATTAAAGGGACCTAGCAAACCGCCCAAGGTGTGATTGCCATACTTAATTCTTCATTAACCTGTGCAGGAGCCCGTGAGTCGCAAGGAGTTAGCTGGAGATTAAAAGGAAAGACGTCGATTAAAGTCTCCAACTTTGTTGAGAGAGAGAGAGAGAGAGAGAGAGAGAGAGAGAGAGAGAGAGAGAGAGAGAGAGAGAGAGAGAGAGAGAGAGAAATTGGCCAGTTTTCATCACCACGTTGGCCAACTGCGGATTGATGATGGTGGAAGAATTTTGTTTGATCGCTTACAGCAAACCAACCTAATATGGGTGGCAATGATAAGTACAGCTTTGCTGGTCACGGTGATACGTAAACCCTTTCACCCCGTTAAGGTATCCCCTTCAAAAAGGGTAGATCAATATATATATATATATATATATATATATATATATATATATATATATATATATATATATATATATATATATATATATATATATATATATATATCGTTTCAGTTCAAGAGATGGCTCTCTGGAAAATACAAAGAAACAGTCACTGCTACAGTCGTTGAATAATGGGTTGTGGTGGCCTATGTGATACCGTCCCTGACTGGTGATCGTCAGAATGGAGTTAAGAGTCCCACTCAAGCTTGTTAGTTCCTTTGGTCGCTGTAACTTCAGTATCCTTTTGAGCTAAGGATGGGGGGTTTGGGGGAACATATAAGTATATCTGCTGAGTCATTATTACCCATTGCCTAAGCCTCCTTGGTCCTAGCTTGGTTGGAGAGGGATCTTGGGCACTGATCCTATTATATGGTCAGTCTCTAGGGCATTGTCCTGCTTGATAGCACAATTTCAATGTCCCTTGCCTCTGCCATTCATGAACGGCCTTTAAACTCGCTTTCCAAAACATTCACGACACCAGATAGGCTATACCAAGGTCTATATACATGTATAGACCTTGGGCTACACCACATACTTTAACGACTTCATTAGCATTGTATATACATAGGGCATGTATGCATCATTTACCAATACATAAATGTTTTCCACCTCAGCCTCAGGACTGTCAATATAAGAAGACAGCCAATGTTGCAATCAATTAATCAATGACAGGCGTTAGGACAAACGCTGTCAAAACAATTCCGCAAATCTTGTAATGTAGCACACAGACATCAAAGCTTCATTCCTTTGATTAGAGCATTTCATAAACAAAGCTAAGCAATCACCTTTGGATCACAACAATGAAAAAAAAAAGTCAATTAACAATAAGTTTTGCATAAGCAACGTTTGTTCCAATGTTTTTCCATTCATTATACTGCGAGTTATTTACGATTTTTTAGGTGGCAGAGAGTTTTCATTTACCATTAATGTTCTGGTCAAAATGCATCAAAGAACTGTTTGTTATCTACCCACTCATATCGGCTTCATCCTCTTCTCTATTTTGTTGTTTAGAGTTTAGCACTACACAGTACAGAGACATGGCCCCGAGCTGGATGTTCGCTGGCCGAACAATCGCAAATATTTTGCTATTTCAGTAATTCCTGGAATCCAGGCATTCCTTCATTGTCTCTATCAAAGGGCACTTAGTCCCCTTTTTTGGTCGCAAATCCTCAGAACTGCCTTCCTGGTCGTGGTATGCATGTTGAGACCCGTTACGACTGAAATAGATGGAATATCCTCGGGATGCCTTATCCTTTCTTATCATATTCTCTTCTTCTTGATTTTTATTCCTGTCCACAAGTATTTCATATCGAAAAATTTGTAATTTCCAAGAACATTTCACAATTATTCCGTCTGGCCAATTGCTTTTTTTTTTAACAAATGGGATTTGTATCCGGTGATAAATTGTTTAATAGTAACTTCTCTTTCCGGCATACTCCATGTACAGGAGCAACTCTACGAGAAAGCCAAGCTTTTGCTCCGAAAAGTAACAGTTTAAAGTTTGTATGTAGTAGGTTGGCCAGGGCACCAGCCATCCGGTGAGATACTACCGCTAGAAAGTTATGGAGTCCTTTGACTGGGCAGACAGTACTAAATTGGATCCTTCTCTCTGGTTACGGTTCATTTTCCCTTTCCCTAACACACACAGCACACACACACCAAGTAGTCTGGCCTATTCTTTACATATCTTCCTCTGTCCTCATACCACTGACAACACTAAGATTACCAGGCAATTCTTTTTCACCCAAGACAGTACTACATTGGATCCTTCATTATGGTTACGGTTCATTTTCCCTTTGCCTAACAAACACGCACACACACACACCAAGTAGTCTGGCCTATTCATTACATATCTTCCTCTGTCCTCATACACCTGACAACACTGAGATTACCAAACAATTCTTCTTCACCCAAGAGGTTACTGCACTGTAATTGTTCAGTGGCCCCTTTCCTCTTGGTAAGGGTAGAAGACTTCAGCTATGGTAAGCCGCTCTTCTAGGAGGACCCTCCAAAATCAAACCATTGTTCTCTAGTGTTGGGTAGTGCCTTAGCCTCTGTACCATGGTCTTCCACTGTCTTGAGTTAAAGTTCTCTAGCTTGAGGGTACACTCGGATGCACTATTCTGTTTTATTTCTCTTCCCCATGTTTTTCTAGTTTTTATAGTTTATATAGGAGACCTCTATTCTAATGTTGTTACTACTCTTGAAATATTTCATTATTCCTGGTTTCCTTTCCTCCTTGGCCATTTTTCCTGATGGAGTCCCTGGACTTATAGAATACTGCATTTTATTATTATTATTATTATTATTATTATTATTATTATTATTATTATTATTATTATTATTATTATTATTGTTATTAGCTAAGCTACAACCCTAGTTAGAAAAGAAAGATGCTATAAGCCCAAGGGCTCCAACAGGAAAACAAAACAAGGGTTGTAGCTTAGCAATTAATACTAATAATAATAATAATAAAGAAGGAAGCAAGCATGGACGGAGGTAAAGTAAAAGGTTAAAAAAGAGAATTCATAAAGGAATCGAAAGGACACAGCCAATATCCTTTATTAATGTCTGTAGCACATTACATGCCGTGCACTGATTTCAAGGCCGTCCATGAATGGCCGAGGCAAGGGTCAGTGACACTGCCCTATCGAGCAGGACAATGCCCTAGAGACTGACCATATATGGCGGCTGATGATTCAGCAGATAGAACCTCACCTATCACAAGTCTCCTTGTTGAATCTGTGGATGTCCTCTATTATTCGATATTGGTTTAGATTGCAAAGACTCCCTAATTCTTTAGCCTTTCATACTAAAAGCCTTGTAAGGGACTCAACATACTTTGAGTTGCACCCAAAATCTCCTCAACCTTTTGGGTTTCGGGTGAAACAATTATTAAACAATCTGCATATAATTAGAATTAAAGTGCTTCCATTCAAGGTATCATCAACGACTCCATGGATATTACCTGACGTATCTTTTTGTAAATACTTTATTGGAGTTAAGAAGAATATGACTGACTTAGAATCCAGGTCTCTTTATATGGAACATGTTACAGAACATAGGGGATCGACTTTTATATATACTGATGTCTCCAAATCTGATGCTGATGTTGGATTTGGAGTACGAAGTAATGATTTTAATTGTAAAGGTGCACTTCCTCAAACAGCTTCCATATTTACTGCCGAACTATATGGCACACTAACCGCTACTGAGAAAATACCTTTGGAAAAGGAGGGTAATTTTACAAATTTTAGTGATGCAAAGAGTGTTCTTCAAGCTTTAGAAGTTTTTAATTCTAGTAACCCTCTAGTTTTAAAGATTTTAGAATAGCTTTTTATTATTGGACGGAGAGGTATAACAGTTGGATTTTGTTGGGTTCCAGCACATGTAGGTGTGTCTGGGAATGAAAAGGCAGATTTACTGGCGAAGAATGCGGCATCCGAGTTGCTACCAAGGAGGTATCCCATTCCCTGTAATGATTTCCTATCTTCCATCAAGAAAATGGTTTGCAATAAATGGCAACAGCCCTGGGATAGTCTAGATGGCAATAAAATGAGGGAAGTAACAAATGTCATATCACCTCGGAGGTGTAACACGATGCCCCAAAAATGGGAATGTCATCTCCGTATTGGTTACACATGGTTGACACGAGTTTCTGCTGAAGGGCCAACATAAAATGACTCTATGCTGCAGTCTAACACAAAATCTGATACCATCAAATTCTTGACTTTTATTCTGACCCCGGCCCTTACTAGATTCGGACTCAAAAATATGGATATTTTCCAAGAAAATCTCATATATTTGCTATAATTTTAGTCGGAGAGCGAAAAAATGCGATGACCACATATATACCCATAAAACGACTCTATGCTGCAGCCTAGCAGGTAGACCTATGTGCTCCCCAAGCCTCTATCATTAGCTCACAAAGATAGTGAGGTTGCAGCGACCAAAGGCACCAATAAGTTTGAGCAGGATTCGAAATCCAGTCTAGCGTTCACCAGTCAGGGACGTTACCACATCGGCCACCACAGCCCTATGGCACTATCCTGATATAGAAAACGAAAAACGGTGTTTTCCAATTACCTCCAACTTTCCAAAAGGCCAAGACATAAAATAACTTCCATGAGTTTAATCTTGATAATCGCTGGAGCGGAATTATTCCCATCGCGAAAATGACTTATGTCTGTAATTAAGTCATCAAGATTTCCAGATAGAAAAAGCCTTTCGCATTTCGTCTCTTGATGGAATATTGCATCGAGAGACTGCAATTCCGAGATTCCTCAGCGAGGAAAATATAAATAGTATACCCAAATAGAAGAAAATTCTTAAATTTTATTTCTTTTCTATGTATAAGTAACTTTTAGTAAGTTGTAGGTCGAAGAATGAATGGATACTCTACGTACTCTATGTACGAAGGTCATACTAGGCAGTTATTTTTAATATTCAGACCTTCTCCATCAGGAAGCTCAATACTACACAGTATTCTAGAAGTTTTATTCTAGCTGTGACCAAGTTGTGGAATGATCTTCCTAATCGGGTACATGAATCGGTAGAACTTCAAAATTTCAAATTTGTAGATAATGTTTTTATGTTGAACAGGCTGACATAAGTCTATTTATAGTTTATATATGAAATATCTATTTTAATGTTGTTACTGTTTTTAAAATATTTTAGTAACTGTTAATTATTTCTAGTGTCGTTTATTTATTCCCTTATTTCTTTTCCTCACTTGGCTATTTTCCCCTGTTGGAGCCCTTGGGCTTATAGTATCTTGCTTTTTCAACTAGGGTAGTAGCTTAGCAAGTAATAATAATAATAATAATAATAATAATAATAATAATAATAATAATAATAATAATAATAATAATAATTTCATTTCATCATGCAAAAATACTGTCTTCAATAAGTAACAGGCAAAGAAGCCGATGAGACGAGCAGAGATCATTCCAATTTTGAACCATTTTCAGGAAGATATTTAAACTTTGCTAAACTCCTTCCATAAAATTCTATAGATGTTTGTATGAAAAAAGAATCGACCTCTGCAGGCTACTAAAAAGAAGTTTTTCGCCACGTCTATCAGTATTTTGTGTTCAGTAATGATTTATTATGCCAACAGAATTTTTGCCAGTTTTCATCAACACGCTGGCCAGTGTTGATTGATGTGGTGGGATAAATGTCTGATCGCTCCCAACAAACCAAGCTAGTATGGTTGGGCCTGACTAATACAGCTTTGCTGATCATGGCATTATGCAAACCCCTTCCCTACGTTAAGGTATCCCCACTCAGAATGGGAATTGTTAATCAATTATCAAATTCAAGTCACACTCAGATCTTTCTATACCCAACACTACTTCAAACAAAGTTTGATTTATGTGCCGTAGATATATAAACAAATAGAATTCATTAAAACACTGAAAATTGATACCGAAATGATATTGAGAACTAAATATATACGTATAAGTACAGAAGAATTGTCATTGACTTTTATCTTTCTTCGTGGCCAAGTGGCTTATTCACTGTCTATACAAGCTTGCCGACCAGGGTTCGATTCCCGGCCGGAGCCAAGCTCTTGTCTTTGTGTGATTTCGCCTGGGGCTCTGATCCCGAGGTCGTTAAGAGAATCCAGACATTAATGTATCAAAAATATATATGGCTTATTTGAACATATACATATATATGTGTGTATATATATATATATATATATATATATATATATATATATATATATATATATATATATATATATATATATATATATATATTATTTTTTTGGGGGTGAGATAGTCATGTCATCCTGATGGAAGGTTCCTTTCAGTAGCTTCCATCAGGACGACATGGCTATCTCACCCAAAGATAGAATTTTCGCTTCGCTCAAAATCCGTTACATATATAGACAAATAGAATTCACTGTAAACATTGAAGCATTTAAGAATACATAAATGATATTGAGACCTAAATACATATATAAATAAATAGAATTCATTATAAACATTGAAGATTGACACCTAAAGGCTATTGAGAACTAAATAACAATATTAAAAGTGGAATAAGTACCCAGGTAATCTACAATTAATCCCACACAGATTGCGAATCATCAAAATATTCTCGAAAATAAAATAGAAAATGTAAAAAAAAAAATCACCAAAACTAAATTAAAAAAAAAGATATAAATCAAAGCTTAGTAGGTTATCTTACTTCTTTTAAAGATGTTCATTTCGATTTTGTTAGTTAATGTAGGCAATTGTAGTCACCTGTTGAAATGAATGAACCCCCAACTTTTTTAACTTATTATTTCTCTTAAAGCCGAATGCCTTTAATGTTTATTATTATTATCTTTTTTGTTTTTTGTTTTTAAAAGCAGGGAGTGAACCACTTTATATGCAAGTGATGGGACTCTATGGCGATGAATAAATATGGTTCCCGTATCAGCTTCGTGCAGAAGACCAAGAGAATTCAAAGCTGAAAATAAGTGCAGGATTGTGCTGGTATTTTAAAAGGTAAAATCTGCATAGAGAGAGAGAGAGAGAGAGGAGAGAGAGAGAGAGAGAGAGAGAGAGAGAGAGAGAGAGAGAGCCATATGTACATACACATATATTGTAGTCCTTGACTGCCTAACCTGCGCAGCGGTGTGGGAGGTATCTGTAATGGCACACGTGTGTGTGTGTGTGTGTGTGTGTGTGTGTGTGTGTGTGTGTGTGTCTGTGTGCAAATATTTGTTAGTTTCTTTGGTGGCTGCTACCTCACCATCCTCGTGAGCTAAGGATGGAAGGTTTGGGGGAGCCGATAGCTCTATCTATTGAGTCATCAGCAGCCATATATGGTCAGTCTCTAGGGCATTGTCCTGCTATATAGGGCAATGTCACTGTCCCTTGCCTCTGCCATTCACGAGCGGCCTTTAAACCTTTAAGGGCCAAAGAAGTGACTGGTCTATTTATTTTCTTTTTATTTAGATGTGTGGCAAATGTATACAGAGGAACTACCCTGGATAATGAAGAGAGTTTTAGATACTTAACATCTTTATAAAGGATTTATCTAAAAGACAATCAAATCCACAACGAGATATATAAGTTTTAGGAACCGTAAGGACAGTCCAGTTGCTTAAAAATTTCCTTGAATTTACGTAATCTTAATCAATTCCCAATTAGTAGCAGTCGTAAGCAGTTATGGCAACATCACACCAAATGAGCGTGAAACAATCTGTAATCTACACTCAATTTTTTTTAATAAGGCGCATTTGTATTGACTCGCAGCGGTGCCCTTTAAGCTCGGAAAAGTTTCCTACTATCTGATTGTTTATAATAATCTCACCCAACCAATCAGCGAACAGGAAGCTCTTCCGAGCTAATAGGGCACCCCGGCGAGTCGGTGCAAATCTGCCTCCCTAAAAAGAATTGACTATAGTTACAATAAAACCTCATGAATCTATCCTTTATAATTCCACTATTCAAAACATACTTTCTACTTTAAGAACATCAGAAAATTACCATTTCATTTCACCCTCTTTAAGAGGAAGTACCTTCATTATCAAAACAAAGACCACGGACAATCGCCACTGGTGTCAGGGGTTGAGGGCTTTTGTTTACGTATAGAGCAACAATGAATAGCCAGTTTCTGATCATTATTATAGCTTATCAAACATAACATGTTGATAACACAATTCCCTTAATTAAAGGTAGTTTCCTTGATCTCGATGGACAAAATATATTTCAGGATCAGATACGAACGGCAAAACATCGCCATCTATGGCATGCTTTAAACATTATCATTATCATCATTACTAGCTAAGCTACAACTCTATACTCCCTTTTTTCTAATGAGGCACATTTGCACTGACTCGCAGCGGTGCCCTTTTAGCTCGGAAAAGTTTCTTGCTATCTGATTGGTTAGAATGATCTTGTCCAACCAATCAGCGAGCAGGAAACTTTTCCAAGCTAAAATGGCACCCCTGCGAGTCGGTGCAAACCTGCTTCACTAAAGGAAATTGACAATAGTTGAATAAGCAGGATGTTATAAGCCCATGGAAAAATAGCCCAGTAAGGAAAGCATATAAGGAAATGAACTACAAGAGAAATAATGAACAATTGAAATAAAGCACTTCAAGAACATTGACAACAGGATAAGCATCGGGTGGATAGCTTTTGGTAGATAAAATGAGATAAGTACTGTGCCATATTCTCTAAAAAGAAAAGTATTTAATCCGATGGTACTACCAGTATTAAATTGTGAATCATAAACTTGGAGCCTTACTAAAGCCTTAGAACACAGCACCATCTATTGGACGTCTTAAACACTAAAGAGAAGCCCCAATAAAGGACTCCATTATGCTCTTATCGTTGACCCAAGCTTGAAGGAATTGGCAACAATGATATGAATGGAAAAAGTGGGATGAATGGAAAAGGAAAGATGATACTGTCTAAAAAAGGATAAAATATAAAGACACAGAGAGAGGAATGTGTGTTCATATAAAAAGCATTCTTTTATTGATAAGATTAATTTCGTGTCTCAACGTATGAAGATAAAATAAAATCATTGTGTGAGAGAGAGAGAGAGAGAGAGAGAGAGAGAGAGAGAGAGAGAGAGAGAGAGAGAGAGAGAGAGAGAGAGAGAGAGAGAGAGAAAGCAGCCTACATGTACACAAAACCAAAGGTTTAATCAATTTCAGAACTTGAATAAAATATTGGGCAATCTCCCCCAAAAATAGATATATATCAATTATTACTAAAAAACAATAAACGCACGAATACCTTAAACTATGAAATAATGTAGATTTTTGTAAAAAAAAAAAAAAAAAAAAAAAAAAAAAAAAAAAAAAAAAAAAAAAAAAAACCCACGCACGCAAACAAACAAACAAACATGAAATACTTGAGAAGTTTATATTGCTTTTCAAATTTGCACCGAAGGTTTTGGTGTTCATATATGACATATATATTTTAGCGTTGTTATTGATCTTAAAATATTCTGTACTAACTACTCTTCATTTCTCACGTAGTTTATTCATTTCCTTTCCTCACTGTGCTATTTTACCCTGTTGGAGTCCTTAGCTTTATATAGTCCTGCTTTTCCAACTAGGCTTGTAGCTTAATTAATAATAACAATAATAATAATAACAACAACAAAAATAATGATAACAATAATAATAATAATAATAACAATAAAAATGATAATAATAATAATAATAATAATAATAATAACAACAATAACTACAACAACAACAACAATAATAATAATAATAATAATAATAATAATAATAATAATAATAATAATAATAATAATAATAATAATAGCAAATCATCAATGTCATATCCTCGTACAATTAAAAAAAAGCATGAATCCAGAAATCCAAATTTACAGACATGCTGATTTGCATATCAGTCAATATTGATATCAATATCTTTATCAAGACTCATGATATATTTGTATAGACTCGTCCCTCCAACATCACCCCCACCCCAACCCCCTATCCCAAACCCTTTATTGCAAGGGGTGAAACCGTGACATAAGTATATTTGTCTATCAGTTTCTTATATTTAACTTTTGTCTTTTGAATATCATTATTATCATTATTAAATAGCTATGCTACAACCCTAGCTGGAATAGCAGGATGCTTTAAGCCCAGGGGCTCCAACAGGGAATAAAGCCCGGTGAGCAAAGGAAACAAGGAAAAATAAAATATTTTAAGAACAGTAACAACATTAAAATAAATATTTCCTATATAAACTATAAAAACTTTAACAAAAGAAGAGAAAGAGAAATAAGATAGAGGAGTGCCCGAGTGTACCTTTGTTCATAAGAGTAATTTCTCCACATATTTGTTTTTGACGTTGTTAATAGTTTGTATATGACATATCTGTTTTGACGTTGTTATTTTTTTTTTAGATTGATTTATTGTTAATTTATTTCTTTTCATTTATTTATTTCCTTATTTCCTTTTCTCACTGGGCTATTTTTCCCTGTTGGAGGCCCTGGGCTTATAGCACTTTGATTTTCCAACTAGGGTTGTAGCTTGGACAGTAATAATAATAATAATAATCTCCTCCTACGCCTATTGACGCAGCGGCCATGCCCCCTCTCTACCCAAGCTAGAACCAAGGCGGGTCAAGCAATGGCTGCTAATGACTCAGTAGGTAGACCTATAGGCTCCCCTAAACCCCTCATCCTTAGCTCACAAGGATGGTGAGGTTGCAGCGACCAAAGAAACTAACGAGTTTGAGCGGGACTCGAATCACAGGCTGGCGTTCACTAGTCAGGGACGTTACCACATCGGCTACCACATTAATTGTATAAAAAGAATTTGTATTGATATTAACAGTAATTATGATACTACTGTAATGATATAATTTTCAGTGATGTAAAATGTAATACATCAAAAGAAAATCCTAAGCAAGACAGAAAACAGATAATTCACAACTAGTGAACAAAAAAAAAAAAAAAATAAATATAACCGAATAATAATAAAAAAAAATCAACTAACCAGTTTACCGTATTAAAATTGTAATTAATATTCTTCCCCACCATTATCCCTACGCTAAGGGGTCGGTTGCTCAATGTCTTCTATCAAAGGCATCCTCTTCCACCAAACCTTTTTTCGCCATATTATCCACTTTATCTCGCCATCACATTCTATTCCTCCTTCGCGATCTTCCTCCCTAACAGGTTCCTCCAAAAGCCCTTCTCACCCACTCCTCACCGTTTATCCTTAACACTTGCCCACACCATCTCAGACGTGACATTAATCCCTTCTATAATCTTTACTACACCTGCCATACTTTTTATTTCACCATTTACCATTCTTTCAAGCAGTGATAGTCCCATAGTCTACTCAACAATCTCATCTCTTTTTCTCTCGAGCTTTACTTCTTTTCGTCTTAGAGCTCACGTTTCCGATCCACTGGCCTTAATACTGCGCCACAAATCTTGAATTCTAGTTTGACTGGCATTTTCTCGTTACATACATCTCCTGCTACCTCCCCTCCACATATCCGAGACGCCAAATCACCACTGGTTAACGAGTCCATTCATTCAGCGATTAACGAACCTTTGAAGAGAATCACTCACTCACAAGGTCAATGCATTAAAGACTTGAGAAGCGGATGAAACAAACGTAGGCTCTTGCAAGCACAGAGAAGAAGAGATCTGCAGTATTAGTGGTGATGGGATGAAGCTCTAAGGAGGGGGAGAAATGGCTATTCATATGACAGGATATTAGTGACTAATAAATGAAAGGAGTCAGATTTGAAGTGATAAGATAAGATCATTACCATATAAAGGTTTAGAGCTCCAATTATTGCTAAGTAAGGAAATTATAAGAACGAAAAGCTAAGGTTTTGGAGATCAGATACTAGTTTTATTATTATACTCGCAAATAAAACTGTGAGTTTATATTGTTGCATAGAATTTGCATAATCAAATATTTATAAACTCGGCATTGATGTTAGAGGCAGGTTTTTATAAAAGATGAACACAAAAGTGATTTTCTAGATAAACTTTTTCTTACGTTGAAAAAAAATAGCTGACATGAAAGTCTTAAAGGTTTAACAAGCACTTAAAGCATCAGGTGCATATATATATATATATATATATATATATATATATATATATATATATATATATATATATATATATATATATATATATATTATATATATACATACAGTATATATATATATATATATACATATATATATATATATATATATATATATATATATATATATATATATATATATATATATATATATATATATATGGTGGTCGGTCTCGGTGGATTATCCAGTTATACATTTAAACATCATGGGTCAAACCTTCTTATATAAACTGTCACTGTCCTTTCCTTTGGTGATTTCTAATTTACACCTTAAAGAGGGCCAATGTGTATTGGTCGAAATATAGTGATTTATTTCTATTTTCCATTATTTCCTTTACGGCACTTTTTCAAAAAACAAGTTGAACTGTTCGATTACAATTAGAAGTAAGCTATATATATATATATATATATATATATATATATATATATATATATTTATATATATATATATATATATACATATATATATATATATATACATATATATATATATATATACATATATATACATATATATATATATATATATATATATATATATATATATATATATATATGTATATATATATATATATATATATATATATATATATATATATATATATATATATATATATATATATTATATTCGATACCTACAAAACAACTCGATGCACCAAATTTTAGCCTCTCTCTCTCTCTCTCTCTCTCTCTCTCTCTCTCTCCTCTCTCTCTCTCTCTCTCTCTCTCTCTCTCTCTCTCTCTCTCTCCATTTTAAAATCTTAATATTAAACCTCTTTTACGTAGTTCACGCTCGACAACATAAAAACCTTAAAAGTTAGAAAATTTCGTCCTAATCTGGGACAATATTTCTCTCGATCTTTAAACCTCATAGCGAAGAAACGGAAGAAAATATTATAATCTGATAAGACACTATGAATGCTACGGAAAAATGGAACCCGTGAAAAGACATTGTTAGAAATAATACGCTAAGGAAGAACAAAAAAATACAAATGAAAACTGTTTTAAAGAGAATGGCAAAGCGGATGGAAATAATAAGCGCTAAAAAATGAAAAAGATTCTAAAACTAGAATATAAATGGCGTAACCTACGATAAAAAACATGGCTAAAAAAGACGTTGGAATCAAGCCGGAAACGATTGCAATGTTTACGATGGGCTGAAATAATACGTAGATTATCCAGAAATGAATGGAAGAGAGAAATGAAAAAATGATCGAGAGGAAAATACTAAAAGTGGGAAGTCATGCTTAAGAACTGATCATTTCAATCTAGGTTTAAAAGTGGTAGGGTTAGAGTTCTCTTGCTTGAGGGTACACTCGGGCACTCTATTCTAACTCATTTCTCTCTCTCTTGTTTTGTTATAGTTTATATAGCTTACATAGGATATATTTATTTTAATGTTGCTGTTCTTAAAATATTTTATTTTTCCTTGTTTCCTTTCCGCACTGGGCTACTTTCCCCGTAGGACCCACTGGGCTTATGGCATTCTGCTTTCAAACTAGGGTTGTAGTTTAGCAATCAATAATAATAATAATAATAATAATAATAATAATAATAATAATAATAATAATAATAATAATAATAATAATAATAATAATAATAATAATAGCGATTACAAATACAGGAGTAACACAAAATAAACAAGGGTTAATCATGACGTACCTGAATTCGAAAAAATAAATGCCATGAATTCAACCACAGCGATAGGTAAGGACATAAATTCTACCCATTATGATATAACTCATTATCACATATAGCTGCCCACACCAGACCGCTGAGGAGGTTGAAAGATCTACTTTTTAAGAGCAGAATATTGACGTTAAACACTCCTCTTTTATCAGGGATTAAGACACAGAATAAGTAGAGATAAGCCTCTAAATAAAATGTCTGGTTCTTCTCTGTGTTGAGTATCAGACAAGAGAGCGGAAGAATGACAGGAAAATCATGGAAATGTTTTTTGGAACTCGGGCTTTATCCTCTGGGACATTTTCGAAATGTTCTTTAGTCCGAGTCAAGAGGACCTTGAATAAAAGGTCCGGTTGGGAGTAGGGGGGGGGGGAGGGGGGAAGGAAAGGAGCATTCGAAATAATCCTGTAAAAGTGTTCGTAATCTAATAATGAAAAAAGTGAATTTGCACCTGAGGGTTCAAAAAGGAGACAGGGAGATAGTTTGGCATATAGCCATTACCATCATCTCTAGTATTATTACTATTAT
>NC_090762.1:28554320-28584320 GCF_036898095.1 Palaemon carinicauda
CATAAATTGCATTATGATGGATAGGGAGATGTTTTATTGCAGAGCCGTCCATAGAGAAGTGTCAATAATAATAATAATAATAATAATAATAATAATAATAATAATAATAATATAATAATAATAATAACACTAACAACAACAACAACAACAACAACAATAATAATATAATAATAATAATAATAATAATAATAATAATAATAATAATAATAATAATTTACTTTTCTTATTATGTTTTTATTTAAATTTTCAGCAAATTAAAATACGTACACATTACCAAAGGTCATCAGACTAATTAAAGAAACATACAAAAACCACGAAATCATCAAAAGTAACTAAAAATTAAAATCATAATAAAGTTGTCAGATGCAGAAAACCAACAAAAAAACATTTACAAAAATTCGAGGTCAGACATGAAAAATAAGAGAACCTTCCAATAGATCTACTAATTTTTTAACAGAACAAAGAACTATGGCATAAAGAGTCTGTTCTATATTCAGAATTTTCATTTTTATTTGCGTGACCAGAGATTCAATCGAATGAAACAAGGTCAACGCCTACGATGTTAGTTTTACTATACAGTATTTATTTATTCATTTATGGTAAATATGGAAGACTGTGCAGTCAGGGACGTTACTAAATAGGCCACCACAACCCTAAGGGGGAGAAAAGGGGAAAAAACCAGCTTCTTACAGTATGCAGTCTTGTCCTTTTAGAGTGGTCCATGGAAAGTTTTGTTAGGAAAAAAAAAGATGTCCGGAGAGGGGGGGGGGGGGGCAATAACTGCTGCTAATTTTACCGATTACATTTCAGAATGTGTCGTTTCCTTTCTTAATATAATACAAAAAATTGCGAGTTTTCAGGAAAAAATCTTTAAATTTCATATCAGATATATCATTGATATACGAACAATATTTAAAGGTTGAAGGTCACTCATAAATGAGAGTCAAAGGCCAGGAGAATGCCCTAAAGACTGACCATATATACATATGATCAGCCGCCATGGTCCCTTTTCCATCAAGCTAGCACCAGGGAGGACCAGGATATAACCACTGATAACTCACTAAGTAAATCTATAGACTCCACCAAAACCTCCCTTCTTTAGCTAACAATAAAGGTGAGGTTGCGGACACTACTTGAAACTATCAAGCTTGCGCAGGTCTCGAATCCCTATCCAGAGGATTTGCCGAGCTGGGATGTTTCCCATAGTCAGCCACAAAGAGTTCTAAAAAAAAAAAAAAAAAAAAAAAAAAAAAAAAAAAAAAAAAAAAAAAATTATTTTCTTATCACTTGTGAAGGTGCCTGAACTGCCTGTGCAAGATTCTAAAAGAAAATGACAGGGGAATTAACCCTCCCGTGGATCCAGAATCACTCTCCGCTAATCTTCCGGCAGTAACAAGTGACTCCCCCACCCCACCTCTTCCTCACCCTATACCCGGCTCCACCAGACACCAAAAACCTTTCTGTACATCCATTGGGGCGTCTAGGATTTCAGGTAGATTTTCTTGACCTATTAAAGGCATTAAAGACTTTGCCCTATGCAGGCGAAAAAGAGAAATTTTTTCCCATTTCAAAACTCCCATAACGATCCCAAGGGGATATTGGAGCCATGAACTCCTATACATTTTCATTTTGTTGTTTTGTGGTATGGGAGACATCACGATTGATAGCACAGCGTTGAAATCTTCGTTACTGACTGTTTGTACAAGCAAACGATTACACACGTACCAGTTAAAATGGTATATATATATATATATATATGTGTGTGTGTGTGTGGTATATATAACAATATACATATATGCAGTATAAATATGAATATATATACATATATTCATATGAATATATATATAATACTATATATATATATATATATATATAAAATAAATATGAATATATATACATATATATATTCATATGAATATATATATGTATATATATAACATATATATACATGTATATATATATACAGTATATATATATATATATATATATATATTTATAATACACAACCACTACGATGTAAGAGTCACCAATAAACATTAATTTCGCGTAAATACTTTTGAGTGAAAAAAAAAAAATCCATTAATATCCAAAATCATTTTACTTTTAAGCACCGAAACTACACACAGAAGCAAATGCATTCCTCGCCACTTTAACCTTTACCAACATTTATCACTACAAAAGACAGATATTTAATTGCAAGATTAACCGTATAAAGCAACAATTACAATAGTGAAATTGGAGAGAGAGAGAGAGAGAGAGAGAGAGAGAGAGAGAGAGAGAGAGAGAGAGGGTGGGGGGGGGGGGGTATGGAAGCAAAATTGAATACATTTTCCAATGGATTCTGAAGGCTTAAGTAGAATATGGAAAATATATAAGAATAAGAATACAAGGATAATTTAGAAATGAGATAACATAAAATAATCCTTTATACTTAATAAAACAAACAAATAAATAAATAGAGTTGGAAGACCCAGGCCTACATGGCTGAGGACTATGAAGCATGAAGTAGGCGATGAATGGAGAAGTATTGAATTAAAAGCTCAAGATAGAGACGACTGACGAAATCTAACCGAGGCCGTTTGCGTCCATAGGTATAGGAGGAGATGATGACGATGATGATGATATCTAAACAAACGAAGTGTTTCGTTAGTGAATGCAGCAATTTAACAAAATTACATTGGCTCCAGAAATAGTCTGCTAGTTGAGAAACCTAGTAGCTCTGAATATATAAAATAGCACTAAAGAAATCGTAATAACTAGCTTAGCGCTAAAATAATCATAATAACTAGCTTAGAACTTAAAATAAATTGTAAATACACATAATACCAAAAACTAGAGGTGCACTCCGTAGGTTTAAAAGTCGCTCATGAATAGCAGAGGCAAGGGACAGTGACATTGCCATAGCAATCAGGACAATGCCCTAGAGACTGACCATACATTACATGATCAGCGCCCAAGTCTCCTTTCCACCCAAGCTAGGACCAGGGAGGTGCCAGGCAGTGGCTGCTGATGACTCGTCAGATAGACCTAGAGGGCTCCCCCAAACCCCCCAACCTTAGCTCACAAGGATGGTAAGGTTGTAGACACTAATGACATTAACGAGTCTGAGCGGGACTCGAACCCCCGTCTGGCAAACACCAAACAGAGACTTTACCAATCAGGCCACAACAACCCTCCGCTACGGCAGCTTATTTCTCGACCTTTTGCTCGACCTTGACCTCGGCCTTTGACCTTAACATGTATTAATTGGCATGGATTTTCATACACTTAAATATGAACTAAGTATGAAGTCTCTGTGACAACGATGTCCAAATTTACAGCTGATTACGTGAATTGGACATTTTGCTTGACCGTGGACCTTGACCTTTAACCTTGACCTTCCAAAATTTAATCTTTCCCACCTTTTTACATCAAAGTTAATCCCTGCAAGTTTCATTACTATTACGATTGAAATTGTGGCAAGGAATCTGTTCACAATCAACCACACACACACAACTAAAAACACAAACAGGGGTGAAAACATCACCTCCTTCCAATTTCGTTGGTGGAGGTAATAACCAGCATAGCACTAAAATCATCATAATAACTAGCTTAGAACTAAAAAATGTAAACACATCACACCAAATACAAGAACTCTTAAATGGATTTTTCCAATTTATGCCAAAGACCAACAAATGAACTAATATAAAAAAGTAATAATCTGTTAGAATAGATACATGTATTTCAAAACAAAACAGAAATTCTCGTAAAACTTTGCGAAAACTATTCATAGACTCCTTAAAATATCACATTAATAAATCAAATATCATATACGGAATCTTAAAATTAAAATTCACCCTAATTCAATTACTTTCAGGTACCTGCACGCTTCTTCATAGCTTTCAAGTTTCATAATAATAATTTCTCTCTTTATACAAAGAAAATAAAAAAACTAAAAATTTTGACATAAAACCATTAATCTTAGGTTTCAAAAAAATTCAAATTCAGATTAAACAACAAGAAGAACAATAACAACAGCAATAAATGCAGCCCTTTCTCGTCCACTGCAAGACGAAGGCCTCAGACATGTCAATTCAGTTTTCATTACCATGATGGCCAGTGCGGATTGGCAGTAACAGGAGATTTTCGTCTGATTCGATTAAAGAAATATACAAATACCACGAAATCATTAAGTTACTAAAAATTAAAAATTATTACAAACTTGGCAGATGTAGAAAAAAGACAGAAACTACCTATCATTATTATTATTATTATTATTATTATTATTATTATTATTATTAGCTAAGCCACAACCCTAGTTGGAAAAGCAAGATGCTATAAGCCCGAGGTCTCCAAAAGGGACAAATAGCTCAGTAAGGAAAGGAAATAAGGAAATAAATGAACGATATCAGAAATAATGAACAATTAAAATAAAATATTTCAAACACCGTAACGACATCAAAACAGACATTTCATATACAAACTATAAAAAGACTTTTGTCAGCCTATTCAACTTAAATACATTTGCTGCAAATTTGCTATAATAAGTTCTACAAAAATTCGAGGTCAGACGAGGTCAGACGCAAAAATAGTTAACCTTCGCAAGGATCCACTAATTGCTTAACAAAACAAAGAGCTGTGGTATAAAACACCTGAGCTGTATTCAACATTTTCATTTTTATAAGCGTGACCACCGCTTCAATCGGATGAACCGAAGTCAACGCCTACGATGTTAGTTACTCTATAGCATCCTGCTTTTTCAACTAGGGTTGTAGCTTAGCATGTAATAATAATAATAATAATAATAATAATAATAAATATGGTGATGGAGTGAATGGAGATGGTTTGGGCATGCTCGTTACACCTCCCAAGAGAGATTGGTTCGCCAAACGTTCAGCTGGTCTTCACAAGACACTAGAAAGTTGGAAGACCCAGGCCTACGTGGCTGCGGACTATAAAGCATGCAGTAGGAGATGATGAATGAAGAAGTATTGAATTAAAAGCTCAAGATAGGGACGACTGACGAAATCTAACCGAGGCCTCTTTGCGTCATTAGGCGTAGGAGGAGATGATGATAATGAAATATCAGTGGCTGAGGTGATAAAAATAGCTATAAAGAGGCCTTGAATGGTACCAGGAAACGCATAACAGCCTTGCTAACTAACTTCCATTGTTATCCAGTGATTAACTCTGATTAATTACTCTGCAATTCTTAAGAAAAGTGAAACGTCATCTAAAAATACATAAATTGATTGAAAAAAATTCAGTATTTTCATTTTTTTTAAACAATCAAACCTCATATAGATGGGGATAGATTTGTTTGTTATTTTAATTTGCATTCAAATTATTCAATGTTTGCGGTTTGATATTCCTTATTACTTCTTTTTAATAGTATATTTAATCTAGTAGTGTGTGTATGGTTTCAATTCTCATGGTCATAGTGGCTACTACACAAAAAAAAAAAAAAAAAAAAAAAGTTGTTTTTGATCAGTCAATTCTCTACACTCAACATTCCTTTCATCTACATAACGATGGAGTGACACCTAGCGGTACATACACGTGTTATATGACGATGCCATATAACCACGTTTCCTGGGAAGGCCATATGCTCATGTATGCTATTACTGCGCAATAGATATTTCAGTTGATTCGAGTAGTATTTGCGATAGAATATTAAAGAAATCATGATTTATAAACACACACACACACACACACACACACATATATATATATATATATATACAAAAACAACAAATTAAGTCGTTTCTAGTCCACTGCAGGACAAAGGCCTCAGACATGTCAATTCAGTCTAGGGCTTGGCCAGTTTTCATCAATATGCTGGCCACTGCGGATTGGTATTGGTGGGAGACTTTCGTCTGATGGCTCGCAGAAAACCAACTTAGCATGGGTGGCTTTGACTAGTACAGCTGTGCTGTTCATGGCAATGCAAAAACCCCTTCAACACGTTAAGGTGTCCTCACTCAGAAAGGGATATATATATATATATATATATACATATATATATATATATATATATACATACATATATATATATATATATATATTTATATATAAATGTGTATATGAATGTATTATATAAATATATATAGATATATGAATACATATATATCTATATCTATATATATATATATATATAATAATGTGTATATGAATGTATATATATATATATATATATAGATATATAAAATATATATATATATATATATACACTATATATGGATGAAAAATCTACATAATATCGTGCGCAAATAGAAATAAATTTCTGTCTCATACTGGAATCGAACCCTAAATATATATATACTATATATATATGTATGTATATATATATATATATATATATGTATGTATATATACATATACATATACATATATATATATATATAATATATCACCCATCATAGCATGACTTTTCATGATTATATAAAGTGAAAAGACATCCAAACATAACAGGACCCTTCAGGAAAAGCAGTTCTGACGGACATTACATTTCGTGAAATCGCAACGACCAAAAGTGGACATCAATAAACCAAAGGTTCCTCCGTCCCATTCATTATGGATCCTCGTCGCCTCATTAAAGAAACACTTTCCTCAAACGATACGACTTTCTAGGCCCACACGACAGGGAAAAATGAAGGACGTGAAATTGCATGAAATAAATGACATATTCTAATAGTTCGTCTACCGTATTAGTAAAATTCAGTTCATAGAATTGCATGAAATTATGGACATATGTTATAAATTTGTCTACCGGATTAGTAAAAATCTATAGAATTGCACGAAATAAAGGACATATTTAATAAATTCGCGTACCGTATTAGTAAAAATCAGTTCATAGAATTTCATGAATTTAAGGATATATTTTATAAATTCGTCTATCGTATTATTAAAAATCAGTTCAAAGAATATCATGAAATTAAGGACATATTTTACAACTTCGTCTACCGTATTATTAAAAATTAGTTCATAGAATTTCATGAAATTAAGGACATATTTTTTAAATTCGTATACCATATTATTAAAAATCAGTTCATAGAATTTCATGAAATTAAGGACATATTTTATAAATTCGTCTAACTTATTAGTAAAAAATCAGTTCATAGAATTTTATGAAATTAAGGACATATTTTATAAAATTCGTCTAACTTATTAGTAAAAATCAGTTCATAGAATTTTATGAAATTAAGGACATATTCTATAAATTCGTCTACTGTATTATCAAAAATCAGTTCATAGAATTTCATGAAATAAAAGATTTATTTTACAACTTCGTTCTACCGTATTATTAAAATTTAGTTCATAGAATTTCATGAAATTAAGGACATATTTTATAAATTCGTATACCATATTATTAAAAATCAGTTCATAGAATTTTATGAAATTAAGGACAATAAAATTCGTCTACCGTATTATTAAATAATCAGTTCATAGAATTTCATGAAAATTAAGGACATATTCTATAAATTCGTCTACCGTATAATTAATAATCAATTCAGAGAATTTCATAAAATGAAGGAAATGATTTACATGCAATAAAAATTGAAATGCAAATGTCTTTGATACTGAATATGATTTGTAATGGGTACTCACCCCATTTCTGCGACTTGGGAGATTCTGAATGATTGATTGATTGATTTAAGGTTATCTGGCACTCTGACATTTAATGGTCATTGACGCTGATCTGAAAGAAATGATGAAATAATTCCATTAATATAAAAAACTAAAAACATTAGTTTTAGAAACTGACAAATCAATCTATAGAGAGTTTTAGCAAATAAATATTACAAGTATTATTAATTAAAATAAGATCAAAAAATAGAAATAAAATGGCGTAAAAATCTTTATTTGGGAAAAAATCTAAAAAAAAGCTAAAAATGCGTTAATAAGTTACAATAAAATATCAAATAATCGAAAAAAAATTAAAATACCGTAAAGATCTTCTCTTGGAAAAGTCTAAATCATAAAGCTAAAAAATACGCCAATAATGAAATTTAACTATACAATTAAATATTATCAAATAAGCTCAAAAACAAAAATAAAGTTAAATTGAGTAAAAAAAACCCAAGAGATAGAACTAAAAAATGCAGATATAATAAACTTTCGAAGAGGACTGTCCACAATAAACTTTCAAAAGGCAAAATGTGGACACCAAATAGACCAGTCCCGAAAATAGATTGACAATTGACCCCATTTCCATATAAATAGGCCTCGTAAATGTATGAGTGATACATTTCAGTCTCTGGATGTATGACAAGAGTATGAATCATTCAACACATTTCATTTCCCCTACATTTTACTAAGTTTATATTGTTCCATGTATAACTACAGGGGCACTCAGCAGAGATCAGACCTCCGCCGCGGTAGTTTATTTCTTGAACTTTTGCTCGACCTTGACCTTTGACCTTAACAGTTATTAATTGACGTGGATTTTCATACAATCAAATATGAACCAAGTTTGGTGTCTCTGTGACAAAGATTTCCAAACTTATGGCTCATTACGTGAATTGGACATTTTGCTTGACCGTGACCTTGACCTCGACCTTCCAAAATTTATTAATTACCAGCTTCTACATACCAGTTAATCCCTGCAAGTTTCATTATTCTACGATTAAATTGTATCCATGAATCTATTCACAAACAAACACGTACACACAAACAAGGGATAAAATATAACCTCCTTCCAACTTCATTGGCGGAGGTAATAAACAGATATTTTGATACAAATTTTAAACCTGAAATAGTTATACAATTTACTCAAGAATATAGTTGTAGACAATTCAAATATTCTATTCAAATGTAAACTATTCAAAAATTGCATTGTGATAATGATATGACAGAGAGAGAGAGAGAGAGAGAGAGAGAGAGAGAGAGAGAGAGAGAGGACATATATCCTAAACCCAAAATAGTTATACGATTTACTCAAGAGTACAATTGCAGGCAATCCAAATATTTTATTCAAACCTATACTCTTTAAGAATTTACATTGTGATAATGAGAGAGAGAGAGAGAAAAAAAAGAGAGAGAGAGAGAGAGAGAGAGAGAGAGAGAGAGAGAGAGAGAGGACATATATCGTAAACTCAAAATAGTTATGCGATTTACGCAAGAGTATAATTGCAGGCAATCCAAATATCTTATTTAAACCTATACTCTTTAATAATTTACATTTGTGATAAGAGAGAGAGCGAGAGAGAGAGAGAGAGAGAGAGAGAGAGAGAGAGAGAGGACATATATCGTAAACTCAAAATAGTTATGCGATTTACGCAAGAGTATAATTGCAGGCAATCCAAATATCTTATTTAAACCTATACTCTTTAATAATTTACATTGTGATAAGAGAGAGAGAGGAGAGAGAGATGAGAGAGAGAGAGAGAGAGAGAGAGGACATATATCGTAAACTCAAAATAGTTATGCGATTTACGCAAGAGTATAATTGCAGGCAATCCAAATATCTTATTTAAACCTATACTCTTTTAATAATTTACCATTGTGATAAGAGAGAGAGAGAGAGAGAGAGAGAGAGAGAGAGAGAGAGAGAGGACATATATCGTAAACTCAAAATAGTTATGCGATTTACGCAAGAGTATAATTGCAGGCAATCCAAATATCTTATTTAAACCTATACTCTTTAATAATTTACATTGTGATAAGAGAGAGAGAGAGAGAGAGAGAGAGAGAGAGAGAGAGAGAGAGGACATATATCGTAAACTCAAAATAGTTATGCGATTTACGCAAGAGTATAATTGCAGGCAATCCAAATATCTTATTTAAAACCTATACTCTTTAATAATTTACATTGTGATAAGAGAGAGAGAGAGAGAGAGAGAGGAGAGAGAGGAGAGAGAGAGAGAGAGGACATATATCGTAAACTCAAAATAGTTATGCGATTTACGCAAGAGTATAATTGCAGGCAATCCAAATATCTTATTTAAACCTATACTCTTTAATAATTTACATTGTGATAAGAGAGAGAGAGAGAGAGAGAGAGAGAGAGAGAGAGAGAGAGAGAGAGAGGACATATATCGTAAACTCAAAATAGTTATGCGATTTACGCAAGAGTATAATTGCAGGCAATCCAAATATCTTATTTAAACCTATACTCTTTAATAATTTACATTGTGATAAGAGAGAGAGAGAGAGAGAGAGAGAGAGAGAAGAGAGAGAGAGAGAGGACATATATCGTAAACTCAAAATAGTTATGCGATTTACGCAAGAGTATAATTGCAGGCAATCCAAATATCTTATTTAAACCTATACTCTTTAATAATTTACATTGTGATAAGAGAGAGAGAGAGAGAGAGAGAGAGAGAGAGAGAGAGAGAGAGGACATATATCGTAAACTCAAAATAGTTATGCGATTTACGCAAGAGTATAATTGCAGGCAATCCAAATATCTTATTTAAACCTATACTCTTTAATAATTTACATTGTGATAAGAGAGAGAGAGAGAGAGAGAGAGAGAGAGAGAGAGAGAGAGGACATATATCGTAAACTCAAAATAGTTTATGCGATTTACGCAAGAGTATAATTGCAGGCAATCCAAATATCTTATTTAAACCTATACTCTTTAATAATTTACATTGTGATAAGAGAGAGAGAGAGAGAGAAGAGAGAGAGAGAGAGAGAGAGAGAGGACATATATCGTAAACTCAAAATAGTTATGCGATTTACGCAAGAGTATAATTGCAGACAATCCAAATATCTTATTTAAACCTATACTCTTTAATAATTTACATTGTGATAAGAGAGAGAGAGAGAGAGAGAGAGAGAGAGAGAGAGAGAGAGAGAGAGGGACATATATCGTAAACTCAAAATAGTTATGCGATTTACGCAAGAGTATAATTGCAGGCAATCCAAATATCTTATTTAAACCTATACTCTTTAATAATTTACAATGTGATAAGAGAGAGAGAGAGAGAGAGAGAGAGAGAGAGAGAGAGAGAGAGAGAGAGTTATTGTATAGAATAAATTTTCTCACAATATCATAAAATGCCACAAATATAGACACCCGAAATATGCTCACTAATATTCGTAATAAGACAGTCTAAAATCTGTTACTAATCCTTGAAAAAAAAAATTAATGCTCCCTTCATTATAAGTTTTACTTTTTAGATTGTAAAGAAGGATAATGATTCTGGAATCTACGGAATTTTCGGATCCGTTTTTAACAAGGGCTAATAATCTCTCTCTCTCTCTCTCTCTCTCTCTCTCTCTCTCTCTCTCTCAGTTTTTAATTAGCTGGTACTCTCTACTCTCCTGCTTTCTGCTTCTCTCATCATTTAGCTTTAATTAGAAAAACTGCACGAAGTGCTTAATCAAGCTTTAATGTTTTTTTTTACGGTTATTTTTCATAATAGTTATAATATACAGTACTTATCTCATAACAACTTTATGTATATTTAAATATATTCTCTCTCTCTCTCTCTCTCTCTCTCTCTCTCTCTCTCTCTCTCTCTGTATATATATATATATATATATATATAAATTATTTCTTTTCGGTCACGGTTAACACTCACTTTCCCTCGGGTAGGAGGAAGAGGGGTATTCATGCCCTGGTAAGTGGGGGGGGGGGGGGGGTTAGTGTGCGTGTATGCATATCTATTTAGATATTTTAACCGTCCTTTTTTGACGGATCGCATATACTAATACAATTATATTATATATATATATATATATATATATTAAATAATATATTATATATATATTTTATATATACATATTATATATATATATATATATATATGTGTGTGTGTGTGTGTGTGTGTGGGTGTGTGTATGTGTGTGTGTGAGTATGTGTGGTTTATAAAGTGTTAGTCTTTAAAAAGAAATATCAACAATGGATCTGAAAATAAAAAAAAAATCCGAAAAATCTATAACAAAATGTATCAAAAGTAGTGTGTTCAGATATATAGGGCAAAGGATTATCTGAATTACAAGGCAGGTTTCTTAAAGATTTGATATTATATCTAAACATGTTGCTTAGCTTGTTAGAAAACTCTAAATTGTATGTATATTCTATTAAAACATAAAATTACAAGATATATATCTGTTTTAATGTTGTTAATTTTTTAAAATTTTATACTTTAATTGTTCATTACTTCTGATTTCGCTTACTTATTTCCTTATTTTAATTCCTCACTGGGCTATTTTTCCATGTTGGAGACCTTGGGCTTATAGCATGTTGCTTTTCCAAGTAGAGTTGTAGCTTAACTAATAATAATAATAATAATAATAATAATAATAATAATAATAATAATAATAATAATAATAATTTGTTTCTCATAATACCAGTATACAACATATAGATATTTATTCACATATCAAAATTATCTTGTAATTTTTAAAGTTAATGATATTTTCTAGTAAATGTCAGATGAGATGATATAAATACTTTGATGATACAGTAACGATAATCAATTATTTTTTAATGAGGCGCATTTGCACCGACTCGCAGCGATGCCCTTTTAGCTCGGAAAAGTTTCCTGCCATCTGATTTGTTAGAATCATCTCGTCCAACCAATCAGCGATCAGGAAAATTTTCCCGAGCTAAAAGGGCACCCCTGCAAGTTGGTGCAAATCTGCCTCACTAAAAAGAATTGACTATAGAGAGTAAGGATAGTCAGGAAGTGAAATCTGGGTATAACATCCCGTAGGCTTTAACGCGGATCTTGCCCTATACACGAGCGATGATAACGAAGATGATTAACAACATTATACAAATATACTGAAAAGATATTACGGAATGCAATGCTATTGAGTGAGAACCAAAATATTATACATATTTCCATGACATTTTATTTAAATCATTTCCTTCGCTAATGAAGTTGGAAGGAGGTTATGTTTTACACTTTGTTTTTGTGTTTGTTTGAGAACAGCTTGCTGGTCACAATTTTAATCGCAGAGTAATGAAACTAGCAGGTATTAACTGTTATGTAAAAAGATGGAAATTATCAAATTTTCGAGGGTTAAGATCAAAGGTCAAGGTCAGGGTCAAGCAAAATGTTCAATTCACGTAATCAGCCATAAGTTCACACGGAGATTTCAAACTTGGTTCACATTTGAGTATATGAAAATCCACCCCAATTAATATATGTTAAGGTCAAAGTTCAATGTTAAGGTCGAGCAAAAGGTCAAGAAATGAGCTGCCGCGGCGGAGGTCTGCGTTCTACTGAGTGCCCTTCTAGTTATTAATGTAACACCCATCGCAGAATGTCACTTTGGAGATTGATGACCAAAAGAAATGAACAATTCTTCTTTCTTATATAAACGAGAACATTAACAATCTATATTTCAGAAGTAATGTTTGTTATCTCGTACATTCCTATATTTATTTACTACTTAGTACTGATATAAATAGCTGATTAATTCAGATATGTATACAACTAAGTAGAGCTATACATGGTATAAAAACCTACTGGGTACCTAAAACATGGAAAAACTAGATGAGCACTCAGTTGAGCGCAGAC
This sequence comes from Palaemon carinicauda, assembly GCF_036898095.1. NCBI lineage: Eukaryota > Metazoa > Arthropoda > Malacostraca > Decapoda > Palaemonidae > Palaemon > Palaemon carinicauda. The sequence goes on from NC_090762.1 coordinate 28,567,781, forward strand.
CTTCGCCGCGGCAGCTTATTTTTCGACCTATTGCTCGTCCGTAACCTTGACCTTCCAAACTTAATAATTTCCAGCTTATTGCATAAGTTAATCTCTGCAAGTGTCATTACTCTACGATTAAAATTGTGGTCAGGAAGCTGTTCACAAACAAACCAACACACACAAAAACAGGGAGTAAAACATAACCTCCTTCCAACTTCGTTGGCGGAGGTAATAAACTGAATGACATTTAAAAGATGAAATTCAAGCATAGCCTCACATGCTTTTTTTTCAGTATGATCAAAATAAAACGAGTATAAATAAAAATGAAAAACGTCTGTAGCATACATAAACATAAAAAGGTCAGACTAAATTGTTTTCAAAAATGAAAAAAATTAAAGTATATACGATGCATCGTTGAATGAACGCTACTTTGGTTTAAAAAACTGCACTTTTTCAAACTCTGATTATTTGGAATTCTTCCAAAACCCCTTTTAACAATATCGACGACCGAGACAAGAGCAATTTGTTTCCCAAAAAGTGATAGAGAAGAGGTTCCAAAATCATATTAAAATGTGAAAGGGAACCAGTAGATGTCCCATTCATCTTTTCATATCCCCTAGCAAGGAAAATACATATATGCATGCACACACACACACACACACACACACACACACACACACACACTGTCGCAGAGGTGACTTTGAATCTGTTCCTAACATTTTGAACCAATTGGCCCTGAGGAGGCATGCCAATACGAAAGCGCTATGTCAAAATATTGTTTTTCTAATCCTTATCGGAAACCACATATACACATATATGTATGTGTATATATACACACACACACACACACACACACACACATATATATATATATATATATATATATATTGTATATATATATATATATATATATATTAGTCACTAAATAATGTATTTATGTATAGTTACACAATAAAAATCATAAAAACTAAAAGAACTGAGATATCAAAGCTTATGCAAATGCAAAAGTTATTACAAAACGGCAAACTAATAAAGGATAATGTTACCAGTTGAGAATTACCTGGATGTATATAACAAAAAGAAAAAAGAATTAAATGCAGAAAATGTAAAAACTAAGATGCAAAAATAAAGAAATAAATTCTAAAATCGTTATTGATCAAACAATTGATCTATTCCTAAAATATTTAATTTTAATTGTTCATTACTTCTCTTGTTGTTTATTTATTTCTTTATTTCCTTTCCTCGCAGGGATATATTCCCTTACTGGAACCCCCATGCTTATAGTATTTTCTTTTTCAAACTAGGGTTGGAGCTTAGCTAGTATTACTGATAATAACAACAAATAAGATTACAACAACAAATATTTTTTACAAACAAAAACAAACAACCGAAGAAACAATCTTTTCCTGTTGGAGCCCTTGGGCTTAAAGCATCTTGCTTTTCAATATACTGTTGTAGTTTAGCTAGTATTATCGATGGTAACAACATATAAGATTGCAACAACAACAAATATTATTCACAAACAAAAGCAAACAACCGAAGAAACAGAAGTTTTTTTCTGTTGGAGCCCTTGGGCTTATAGCATCCTGCTTTTCAAAATACTGTTGTAGTTTAGCTAGTATTAATGATAATAACAACAAATAAGATTACAACAACAACAAATACTATTTACAAACAAATGCAAACCACCGAAGAAACAGAAACGCCACAGAAGCACAAAACAACAAAATGAAAACTTCGCCTAAAGAAGCAGCCAAGACATCCCACCCACCGCGAGGAAAGATAAAATCACTTAAGGGAGAGACAACACCGATTCTCTTGAATACTATCGATGCAACAGGCGGCCTCCTCACACACGCACACACACACACACACACACACACCTTACTTGGTATCTCTTGGCTTCCTCACGCCGAATTTTTCTTATTACCTACGCCAACGAAGTTAGTAGGGGGGTATGTTTTACCCCGTTTGTATTTGTTTACGTGTGTGTGCGTGTTTGTTTGTGAACAGCTTCCTGGGCACAATTTTAATCGTAGAATAATGAAACTTCCATTGATTAACTGTTATGTAAAAAGTTGGAAATGATTAAATTTGGGTCAAGGTCAAAGGTCCAGGTCATGGTAAAGCAAAATGTCCAATTCCCGTAATAGCCCATAAGTTTGAAGGTCTTTGTCACAGAGACTTCAAACTTGGTTCATAATTGATTATGAAAATCCACGCCAATTAATACATGTTAAGGTCAAAAGTCAAGGTCACGGTCAAGCAACATGTCCAATTCACGTAATCATCCGTAAGTTAGAAGATCGTTGTCACAGAGACTTCAAACTTGCTTCATATTTGAGTGTATACAAATTCACAACTAAGGTCAAAGTCAAGGTCGACCGAAAGGTAGAGAAATAAGCTGCCGCAGCGGAGGTCTGCGCTCTACTGAACGGCCTAACTACTCTCGGTATAAAATTGAAAACAGGCCCAGTCTCCAAGTTCGGTATCAATTTTAACATAATATTAGGTCATTAAAAATACGTTGAAAATACAAATTTGATTACAGATGAGAAAACACAATGATTCTCTCTCTCTCTCTCTCTCTCTCTCTCTCTCTCTCTCTCGACCCGACCAACTCAGTTTTAATTTTTATGCTATGATCAAACGAGATGGGATTCAAAAGTTACCAGGTGAACGTAGACGACTGAATGTGTGTGTGCGTGTATGCGAGAGAGAGAGAGAGAGAGAGAGAGAGAGAGAGAGAGAGAGCAGTAATAAATTCAGAATCTGCTTTAACTGCTCCAAAATCTTTAAAATTAGATTGTACCTAAATAACACAAATTTATAATTCAAATGCAGTACTTTATATATATATATATATATATATATATATATATATAGAGAAATGGCATAATGGGGACCTTTGACATTTGCTAATCCACCCATCAGTCATAAAATTATTTTTAAGTATAAGCACCCGACAAAAACAACAACAACAACAACAACAACAACAAATGCAGCCGTCCCAATGCCGAACAAATCCCTCAAACATTTCTTAGTCATGTCTGTGGTTTGGCCATTTTCATCACCACGCTGGCCACTGCGGATTGGTGATGGTAGGAGACTTTCGTCTGATCGCTCACAGCAAACCAACCTAATATGAGTAGCCCTGGCTAACACAGCTTTGCTGATCATGGTATTACACAAGGTCTTACACCGCCGTTAAGGTATCCCCACTTAAAATAGATAAAGAAATATTAACTATGTAAGAACACTTTCCAAGACTTTTCTCCATTGTAATATGCTTAATTAAAACTGAAGGTGGAGGACTTGCCCACGCTTCGACTGAAGGGATGTAACATTAAAACGTTCATCTTGAATTATATAGAGAATATTTCAATAATAATAATAATAATAATAATAATAATAATAATAATAATAATAATAATAATAATAATAATAATAACAATAATAATAATAATAACAACATATTTTAAAATATATTTATTCTTGTGTGCATTCATATAATGAGAAGCCAATATACAGGGATCTTATCCTGTTATGGCAGATATAACTAAAATAGCATTTGACTTGAAATTTACAATTTGATAAAAGGGCTATATTTACTAATTATGGTAGAATTGATACTAAATAATAATAATAATAATAATAATAATAATAATAATAATAATAATAATAATAATAATAATAATAATAATAATAATAATAATAATAATGTTAATAATAATAGAAATAAAAATAAAAATAATAATAATAATAATAATAATAATAATAATAATAATAATAATAATAATATTAATAATAATAATTATCGATGATGGCAGTCATTGGAGTTGGTGGTAATAATATTGTTGTTTCCTATAACCTAAACAGTAAATAAAGTATTCTATCGTTAGTTGACTGTGATTAAGTCAAAACTGTGATTGGTAAGGGAAAATTATGCCATTCAAAATCATTGGAAAAAATTACTATTAAAAAACAATTGAACAATTGCTGTCCAAAATCATTTGAACAACCAGTGTCAGCACTTTTCCCAGACGAATTGAACATCGGACACCTCACCTTTCGGCCTGAACGTCAGCAATTAAAAGGTCAGGGGCGTAATGATCAAAATGAAGGAAATTACGCTAGAAGAAAATATGACCTTTTCTTGACCTCGTCTTGGCCTTTATCTCGTAAGGTCAAAACACAAAAGAACGTCGCCTAAGATCGTTAGGATATATTAATCGTAACGACATTTTTATTCTACTTTTAGGCGAATTATTATTATTACTACTTGCTAAGCCACAACCCTAGTTGGATAAGCAGGATGCTATAAGTCCAGGGGCTTCAATAGGGAAAATAGCCCAGTGAAGGAAGGAAACAAGGAAAAATAAAATATTTTAAGAACAGTAACAACATTGAAATAAATATTTCCTAAACAACGTAAAAAAAAAACACACAACTAGAATAAGAGAAATTAGATAGAAAAGTATGCCTAAGAGAGAGAGAGAGAGAGAGAGAGAGAGAGAGAGAGAGAGAGAGAGAGAGAGAGAGTTGGAAAAGCAGGATGCTATATGCCCAAGGGCTCAAACAGGAAAAATAGCCCACCGAGGAAAGGAAATAAGGAAATAAACTATAAGAATTTTATGAACAATGATAACGCTAAAATACATCTTTTTCATATATAAACTATAAAATCACCAAAATGACAAGACGACGAAAACTTCGAAATAACATGAGGAAGAGAAAAAAATAGAATAGTGTGCTCAAGTGTACCCTCAAGCAAGAGAACTCTATCCCAAGACAGTGGAAAACCATGGTACACCGGCTATGGCACTACCCAAGACTAGAGAACAATAGTTTGATCTTGGAGTTTCCTTCTCCTAGAAGAGCTGCTTACCATAGCTAAAAAGTCTCTTCTTCCCTTACCTAGAGGAGAGTAACCACTGAACAATTGCAGTTCAGTAGTTAACCCCTTGGGTGAAGAAGAATTGATTATTAATATCATTTTTGTCAAGTGTATGAGGACAGAGGAAAATCTGTAAAGAATAAGCCAGATTACTGGATGTATGTGTAGGCAAAGGGAAAGTGAACCGTAACCATGGAGAATGATCTTTTCTATAAGAGATTCAGCAGCCATAGATCTATATTCAGGAGATGGAATTAATACAAAGAGAATAGTATCATCTGCATATGCAATAAGCTTGATTTCTAAGCCGACATCATTTCACACAAGTATAGCAGGAAAAGTAATGGGCCGAGAACACCTCCCTATGGAACACCAGATATAACATTCTTTAGTCTCTATGGTGCCCATCCCAAATTAAACATTGCAATATATTATTCAAAAATTCAGTCATGATCCTAAGAAAAGACCCATATACTTCCATCTGTTCAAGTTTGAAAAGAAAGGCCTCATAATTAACAGGATCAAAGGCGCACCTAAAATTAAAGCAAGTCATACGAACTTCCTGACTACAATGAAGGGATTTCTGTACATTAGTTGGAATTGCAAGAAGAGCCTCACGTGCTCCAAGGCCTTTACGGAAGGCAAACTTCAACCAAGAAACAGATGAAATGAATGGCTTTGGCATACTTATACAGTACAGACGTTTTGCCAAATGACATTGCTTTAGATGATATGGGAGTTGTGAAAATTGGGCGGTAATCTGCAGGCAAAGAGCTACCACAAACACTTTTACGGAATGGCCTAACATTCCTAATTCTCTGTCAACTACAAAAAAAGAATCTCTTCTTGCCAACTTGTGTGCGAAAAATTACTTACAACTTAGGAGCTAATAAATCTGCTATTTTTATAGGGAAAAAAAAGGAAAATAGCATTTGGGTCTACACCTCCATAAGCATCAGATGAAATTGAAGAGACCAAGACAGGTAGGACATACTCAAAAGCCAATTACATTTACTGAGAGAGAGAGAGAGAGAGAGAGAGAGAGAGAGAGAGAGAGAGAGAGAGAGAGGAGAGAGAGAGAGAGAGAGAGAGAGAGAGAGAGCGTAATCACGAAGATAATTTATTTTCTCAAGTAGAGCCTGAGGGAACTTTCATCTTAAATCGTTGGGTTTTAATCTCGGCCAAACACAAATATTTTAATTATGCTGTCACAAAGAATTAGTTAAGGATCCTTGATGAAAGCCTACTTTCGTTTGCAGGAAAACTGGAGGCATTTAATGCACTGAAAATGCTAGAAAAATTAAATACCTTCAATATACATCATAATTGTAACAAATAGAGTTAAACATGCAATGATCACATACATACCAATAAAATATCTTTGAAGCATTATAAGGCAAAAATTGAGACCATAAAAATTTTTGGGACATACTTTCAATATCCTCCATAATTGTAAAAAATAAAATTTTGAGATTCATGACACCGGCTCAACTCAACTCGCGTTGAAAATGCAATCAAACTTAAATAGCTTTCTGTGGTTGGCTGTATGACCGCGGCTGCATGGCCGTAGTTACTTTCTACGGGTGGCTATGCGGCCGTGGCTAGTTTCTACAGGCAGCTCTATGGCTACAGCTAATTTCTGCAGCTTGCTGCCAAGTCGCAGCTACTTTCTGTGGTTGGTTGCATGGCCGCAGCTACTTTTCTGTGGGTGGCCGAGTGACCGCAGCTACTTTCTGAGGGTGGCTGAGTGACCGCAGCTACTTTTCTGTGGGTGGCTGAGTGACCGCAGCTACATTCTGAGGGTGGCTGAGTGACCGCAGCTAATTTCTGAGGGTGGCTCAGTGACCGCAGCTACTTTCTGAGGGTGGCTGAGTGACCGCAGCTACTTTTCTGTGGGTGGCTGAGTGACCGCAGCTACTTTCTGAGGGTGGCTGAGTGACCGCAGCTACTTTCTGAGGGTGGCTGAGTGACCGCAGCTACTTTTCTGTGGGTGGCTGAGTGACCGCAGCTACTTTCTGAAGGTGACTGCGCGGACGTGGCTAGTTTCTACGAGCAGCTTTGTGGCCGCAACTACTCTCTGCGGTCGGTTACCCTGTCGCGGCTGTTTTCTGTGGTTGGCTGCTTGGCCGTGGCTACTTTTCTGTGGGCAGCTCCTTGGCCACAGTTACTTTCTAAAAGCAGCTCTGTGGCCGTGGCTACTTTCTGCAGTCGGGTGCCTAGTCACGGCAACTTTCTGTGGTCGGCTGCATGGCCCAACTACTTTCCTGTGGGCGGCTGTGCAGCCGGGGCTACTTTTTGCGGTTGGCTGCCCAACTGCGGTTACTTTTTTTTTACAAACAGCTCTGTTGCCGTAGCTACTAGCTGAGGTCATCGGCCCAGAAGTGGTTACTTTCTGTGGTCGGCTACAAGGATGCGGCTACTTTTCTGTGAACAGCTGCGTAGCTGCAGCTACTTTCTGCGGTTGGTTGCCCAGCTGCAGCTACTTTTTACAAGCAGCTCTGTTGCCACGGCTATTTCTGAGGTCGTCTGACCAGCGGCGGTTACTTTCTGCGGTTGGTACATGAACGCGGGTACTTTTCTGTGGGCAGCTACTTTCTGCGGTTGGTTGCTCAGCTGCAGCTACATTTTACGGGCAGCTCTGTTGCCACGGCTACTTTCTGAGGTCATCTGTCCAGCGGCGGTTACTTTCTGTGGTTGGCTATATGGCAGCGGCTACTTTCTGCGGGTGGCTGCGCGGCTGTGGCTACTTTCTGTGGGAGGCTACTCCTGAGCCTACTTTGTGCGGGCGTCTACTTAGCACTGAGATCTGCATTATCAAATAATAGCCAGAGAATACTATCTATCCGATGACATATAAAGTATTCACATAGCCTTCTCGTAATACTGACTAATAAGAAAGATAAAATCAAAGGAGATTCTTTGTTCTTTGTTAAAAAATAAAACTAATATAAAACTTCATGAAAATAATGGAACTAAAAATGCAAGATCTTTATCAAAACACAGTTTAGAAATTACATCTGTTTAAAATGCATAAATTATAGACCTACAGAACCCTTCATGGACTTTTATATCAAGAGAAACTAGAAAATACAGAATGGAAAAATATATTTATTTATACTACTACATCAGTGACTAAACAGTATCAACTCCATCTATTATTATATCAATTGTTAGGCCATCTTATGCTGTTTGCGTCTTTTCATGCATTTAATGATTTTTCATTTCTCCTACCATTACGTTTGGTACAGACTCAGATATTTCATTATTTCTTCAAGCAAAGTTATTTCTTAGACTACTATTTCAAAAATCCTCTGAAATTTCTACCACTCCATCTCTATTGGTGATATTCCAATTTTCATTCTATAAAGCAAAAAAAAAATGTGTATATATACTGTATAATCATGGTGACAGATTCGAAAGAAAAACACGAATATTATAAAAGAAAAAAAAAACACTACATTCTAGAAGCATTGACACTGTCAACATCATAATAATCTATGTTTCTCTTATCTGTTAATCATAAACACTTGAACGTCAGGTAAAACCCCTTGTAATATCACTCATCTAAAATTACGACATTGGAGAACTTCTAACTTACCTGCCTTCGCTCTATCTTCTCAGCATGTGTTACGTACATACATACAAGTCTTTATATATTTGAGGGAGATAGAGTGAAATTAATTCCCATAGGTGCATATTACCAATATACTGCAAATAGACATCTTATTGAGTCTGGCTCTTCTTTCGAAGTTTGATCCCAGTCTTGTGTCTTTGCTCTTGTTACCATTTCCCTCCTAAGTCGGAGGTTTGGGTGAGCAAGATGGCAAATACACACACGTACGTAATGCACACGTGTGTATATATATATATATATATATATATATATATATATATATATATATATATATATATATACATAAATATATATATATATAAATATATATATAAAATACATGAATATATATATATGTATATACATTATATTTTATATAAAGATATATATGTATATATATACACATATATATATATATATATATATATATATATATATATATATATATATATATATATATATATATATATATATATATATATATATATATATATATATATATATTATATATATATATATATATATATATATATATATATATATATATATATATATATATATATATATATATATCTTTATATCAAATATAATATAATATATATATATATATATATATATATATATATATATATATATTACATATATATCTATATGTATTTATACATACGCACACACACGCGTGGATTACGTGCATACGTTGAAGTATTTAAGTATGTATTTTCCATCCTACTAATCCAAACCTCCAACTTGTGAGGGAAATCTTAAAGGAGCAAACCCAAACCAACTGGGGTCAATCCTCTATAGGCAGACCGAATGAGATGTATATTTACTTTGCTTATAGGCATCAATGAATAATAACACTCTATTTCCGTCAAACTCAAAGCTTGTGTAACCTTTCAAAGATCAAAGCAAGCACACTCGTGGCCCATGTTCCCGGTTTATGAGACGGTAATAACAATGGGTATCTACTTATTTTCATGGCCCGTAAAGGTTTCGTGAATAAACAAACACCTAAGTATAATGGATAAAGTGAAAATAAGACTGGTGATATCAAGAGCTCGGAAGTAAACAACGCCTTCAGCTACTTTGACCGATTAATCTTAAAAGGCATAATGCAGAAAACGCAGTTTTCTAACATTAATAACATGAATTTTATGCATGTCCAGGCAGACGCATGAACGCAAACTGACAAAGACCATTAAACACTGAGTCATCCTTTAGACTTTTATTTTTACGGAATGCACAATAACTAACGAAGAGGGAAAAATAGATTCATCTCGAATGCTCTTATTCAACTATGACACTCCAAAATCAAACCACTGTTTTCTAGTCTTGGGTTGTACCATAACCTCTTTACCACGGCCTTCCACTGTCTTGGATTAGAGTTTTTTTTGCTTGAGAGTACACTCAGGCACGCTGTTCAATCTTATTTATCTTCCACCTGTTTTTTGAGGTTTTTATAGTTTGTATATGAAAGATCTAATTTAATGTTGTTGCAGTTCTTAGTATATTACATATTGATTGTTTATTGCTTCTCTTGTTTTCTTTTTCTCACTGGGCTAATTTTTCTGTTGGAGCCCTAGGCCCCGAGAGCATCCTGTTTTTTTTTTCAACTAGGGCTGTAGCTTAGCTTGCAATAATAATAATATTCTTGGAATGTCTAAAGGCATCTGTTTCCAATCCATAGAACGATTTGCCTGGTTTTATCCCTCAAGTCCCTCAAAACATTTGTGTTTTATGCTTTAAAGTAGCAATATGATGTTCATCAACAGATTAATTCGTAAATCTCTCTTTATGTTAGCCTATAGAGAGGTATTCTGACCTACCCAAACTTCAATCAATTACAATTTGGGATATTACTTGCATTTGTAAATTCGCTAACTGATCTCTGCAATATGCACATGAAGACATCACGCACATGCCCTTTCGAATACGTTAGGTTACATTGCAACTTAAAAGTTCAAACTTGCACAGCTGACATAAGTCTTTTTATAGTTTATATATATATATATATATATATATATATATATATATATATATATATATATATGATATACATATATATATATATATATATATATATATATATATATAATACATATATATATATACCTATATATATATATATATATATACACACACACATATATATATATATATATATATATATATATATATATATATATATATATATATATATATATAAAAGATCAATCTTAACGCTGTTACTGGTTTTATAATATTCTATCTTCATTGTTCATTACGTCTCTTGTAGATCATTTGTTTCCTTATTTCCTTTCCTCACTGGGATATTTTTCCCTCTTGGAGCCCTTTAGCTTATAGCACCCTGCTTTTCTAACTAGGGTTGTAGCTTAGCTAATAATAATAATAATAATAATAATAATAATAATAATAATAATAATAATAATAATAATAATAACTTACACAAACGAAACATTGAGGGAACCTTTACCAAAAAAAAAAAAAAAAAAAAAAACTCCTTAGAAACATAAACGAAAAAATCTGAGGTCTTAATATTTAAAAAAGTAATATAGTAAAAACTTACACTGCCACTGATATCTATTTGACCTCTAGCCGTGACTTTCAATATTATACAAAATCAACACAAAATAGAGGTTTCGATCATGATATTCCTAAATATCTCCTAAGCCTCCACCAATCCCTGTCACCGTCTTATAATTCCTCATCATCATCTCCTCCAACGCCTATTGACGCAAAGGTCCTCGGTTATATTTCGCCAGTCGTCTCTATCTTGAGCTTTTAATTTAATACTTCTCCATTCATCATCTCCTATTTCGCGCTTCATAGTCCTCAGCCATGAAAGCCCGGGTCTTCCAACTCTTCTAGTGCCCTGTGGAGGCCAGTTAAAAGTTTGGAGTACTAATCTCTCTGAGAGTCGAGGCCCAGGGGAATGCGAAGAGCACGCCCATACCATCTCCATTTGTCCCTCACCATGACCTCATCCACATATGGCACTCGAGTAATCTCTCTTATAGTTTCATTTCTAATCCTCTCCTGCCATTTAACTCCTAATGTTTTCCTAATGGCTAAATCTGGTAGATATATATATATATATATATATATATATATATATATATATATATATATATATATATATATATATATATATATATATATATATATATATATATATATATAGATACATATATATACATATATATAATGTATCCATAAATATATATCTATATATATATATATATATATATATATATATAGTCATTGTCATTTCAGATTTCCTTTTTACTTAATCTTGCCAGATTTAAACTTTCAATCCAATTCTAAAGACCATGTATTAGAGATCATAGTTCCTAAATACTTAAATGATTCTACCTCATAAATACCTTCTTCTTCCAATGATATTTCATCTTCCTTTGGCCAGTGTATTCTGTTCTCATCATCTATGTCTATTTATCTAGAGCCCAACCTCATGTGATATTTCATGCATTCTGGTAAGCAATCTTTGCAAGTCCCGTGGTGTTCTGCTAATAAGGACAGCGTCATGAGCATATTCTATATCAGCTAATTTACTATTACCAATCGAGTCCAATCATTATCCACAATCTCCAAATGTTCTACGTATTACAAACTCTATGAGGAAGATAAACAACATGGGTGACAACACATTTCCTTGGAGTACTCCTCTGTTCACTGGAAATTCTTTTGATAGGACTCCACTAACATTCCCTTTGCACTTGCAATGCTCATGAACCGACTTAATCCAATTTACATATTTAAGAGCAATTCCATAATATAGCAATACTCTCCCCAAAATTGGCCGGTGCACACAATCAAAGGCATTTTTGTAGTCCACAAATGCCACCAAAAGTGGATTTCTGCATTCTACACATTGCTGTACATGTCTCAAAATGAAATTTCGATGCATACAGCTTCTAATTAACAATATACAATTTCTTGTCTACTTCTCTTCTTCTCTATTCTTTTCCTTCCCCCCCGAAAAAAACTTTTCAATCATTCCCTAACACACGTATCTGGCAAAATCTTCTTTCCTACTGTTATCCCTACATTAAGATGTTAATTGCTTTATGTGCCCTCTCCAAAGTCTTCTATCAAAGGCGAAGTGGATAGATACAAATATCCCAAAAGGAGAACGTGACATATGTTTCAAATTATGAATCCTAATGTGTGAATTTGATGAACCAATTGGCTGGCACTCAAGGCAATTTAATTATTGTCCGCGCAAAGAATCCGGACGAAATAAGCTCCACCCCCTGATGACCTCATAGCCAATCAAGTTGTCTCATACGTTTTTGACCGCTGTTAACGCGTGAGACATGATTAGCTATGACGTCATTAGAGGGTGGGGCTTATCCTGCCCGGAATCTTTGCTGTGACTTTAAGCGTTCAGTGGCTTTGGCACAACAATTGTCATTAATCTCGTACTAAGAAAAATATTGGTAACTTGAAGTTTGAGATCCTCAGCAGTTTTTTTCTTGTTTTTTTTTTTTTTTTTTTTTTTTTTTTTTTTTTTTTTTTTTTTAATGGTTATAATATAACCTCCCATGAAACATTGGTTAATATTTGCACGCAAATTTACCCCTTTTCATGGCAATTATGTCAAATTGGTTCCTAAAAACATACTTAATTAACTTTTTTATGACAATTATGTTAACTTGACTCATAAAAAACATATTACCTTTTCCAAGGCAATTATGCTAACTTAGTTCATGAAACATATATAATTACACTGTTCACGGTAATTATTTCAACTTGATTCATAAAAAGCATATAAATAAATTTTTCATGGCAATTATGTCAAATTGGTTCATATAAACATACATAATTATCATTTTCACGGCCATTAAGTAAACTTGGTTCATAAAAAAAAAAAAACATATAATTACCTTTTTTTCATGAGAATTATGTCAACTTGGTCCATCAAAACATAATTGCCCTCCTACACTGTAATTCTAACTCAAGTCATTACAACTTTTCGTCAGATACGTATAAAAACCGATATATCTGGCAATCCTGTCTGTATAACTTTAAATCGGCACTCGACTAGCAAAAACCATATCACTCTTGATTGCTTAGACATTTTAGAAAAAAAAAACGGCCATATTTCTATTTCATTCTGATTTCATATGAGCGAGCAGGAAGGTCGACTATATCAACCATGAAAATTTCTCAAGAAATTTCTGATGTTAAAACCTGCCTCTTAATCAGTTCCAAGTTAAGAGTTCTCGAGTTGATTCAAAACTTCCTGGGTAATTATACGTATATATAACAAGTATCTCTTTTTATGGTAGTGGTGGCCGATATGGTAACGCCCCTGACTGGAGAACGTCACAGACTGGGGTTCGAGTCCTGCTCAAACTCGTCAGTTCATTTGGTCGCTGCAACCTCACAATCCTTGTGAGGTAAGGGTGGGGATTTTGGGGGAGCCTATAGGTCTATCTGTTGAGTCATCAGTAGCTATTACCTGGCTCTCCTTGGTCCTATTTTGGGTGGAGAGGGGGCTTGGGCGCTGATCATATGCATATAAGGCCAGTCTCTAGAGCATTGCTCTGCTTGATAGGGCAATGTCACTGCCCCTTGGCTCTGACATTCATTACCAGCCTTTAAACCTTTATGTCAAATATTTTAAATTTTCTTATTGATAAACATAATCATTACCTTTATCAATGTAAAAAATGCTCTTTCCAAACATACAACATAACCAATCAATTCCAATAAAAGTTGTCAACGGACAGAATGTCCAATGGTCAAAATAGAAAAATAAATATATTGTAATAAATTACAATCAAAGTTTTTCAATATTTTTTCAAATGAAAAGTGCTTTATTACTCAAGGCACCTCTATATAAAATGTCTGACCACCCACAAAATAAACACCATAATTTCAAATCATATATCCTACACGCTAACCCCATTCTGTGAGGGATAAAGATGGCATATCACACTTATAAAGAATTTATCACGTACCATCCTTAATCAGCAGATAAAGTACAGAGCTGTCGAACAAGGAGAGTTCTTTACATACAGCGCGTTCATCCTCTCGAGATACAAATGCCCCATAGATAAGGACTTCCATAGAAACACGATGATACACGCCACGGGGAGAAAAAAGAATGGAAACCCCCTATCTGAAACAGTCGATATCTTACATGACGTCACAAAGTTGACACTATCAGTTAAACTCTGAACTCTGATCTCTATACCTTGATGGAAAGTAGGAATGATAATACTTTGGTTTATAAGTTTGCTTAGTGCCAATTCGAACCTTGTACTTTCTTCGTCTTCTTCCTAAACTATGCTGTTGTTGCCGTTGCTCTTATAATTATTACTGATGAAACCTGAGAGCTACAAGCCCAAGGGCAGAGATACGGAAAGCAACCCAGAATATTATGTATTAGACTATCTTAGAAGTAAAAACTATCTCTCCTATATAATAAAGAACAAGTGTCTAGCTAATATATATATATATATATATATATATATATATATCTATGTATATGTGTATATATGCATATATATAAATATATATATATATATATATATATATATATATATATATATATATATATATATATATATATATATATAAACATATATATATATATATATATATATATATATATATATAGAGAGAGAGAGAGAGAGAGAGAGAGAGAGAGAGAGAGAGAGAGAGAGAGAGAGAGAGAGAGAGAGAGAGAGAGAGAGAGAGAGAGAGAGAGAGAGAGACCTGAATGGAAAAAAATTTAATTAAAAGCTCAAGATATAGACGACTGGCGAAATCTAACCGAGGCCCTTTGCGTCAACAAGCGTAGATATATATATATATATATATATATATATATATATATATATATATATATATATATATATATATATATATATATATATATATATATATTTCCGGTCATACTCGGCTCTCCCCATACCTCGGGTACGGGAATAGGCATACTCTAGTGAGAGGGTGGTGCGTATACACGTCTATCTAAATATCTAGCCGTCATTTTTGACGGGTCGCTTACACTAGTAATAGTATAATGCTAGATTTGCAAAAGTTTGCTCCCAACAACATATTAACACTGATTTTCAATTTTATGATGAAGCTTCAACGGTTGAACTACTGTACTGTACTGTACATATTACAGAGGTAATCACATTATCTGATTACATCTGAATTGAACCTTACAAAGGAAAATGTATGACTAAGAATTAAAGGGATGTCTAATATTCCTCAAACATCAACTGTCGACCTAACAGCGCCATGACTCCTCGCTGCTGGGAGGAAGGACGCTGGTGACTAGTACAACACATGAACATACGCTACCGGGATCTAAGCAATGTCAGGCAGGGCAGCCGATCGGGACTACGGTCTACCTTAAAGCCAAAGCAAAATCCTTCAAAGAAGGCAACCATAATAAAAGGAGAATATTACGCACAGGATAGGTTGAAAAGCCCTTAAATGTAATGGATAAAACATCGCGTAGAGCATGCTCATTGAGCTAAATGAAAGATACCACCAAGATGTAAACAACCTTAGACCTTGGTAAACACCAACATCTGGATTAAGACCTTTGACGAAACCGAAGTTTCTATCTAATAATTTCAGAGGAGAGTTTGTTGCAGATAAACCAAAGAAGGATCAACATTAAAGCCTTGGGGAACAAAAGATTTAAAAGAGAGATGGATGTGATATACTAGTGCATTCGACCGGTCAAAAATGACGAATTTATAATTAGATAGATGTGCACACCCACGCAACCTACCCTGTCACCAGGGTATGACTACTCCCTCTCTCACATACCCGAGAGAAACAGAGCTGACCGTGATCATATATATATATATATATATATATATATATATATATATATATATATATATATATATATATATATAGATATATATATATATAGATATATATATATATATATATATATATATATATATATATATATATATAGAGAGAGAGAGAGAGAGAGAGAGAGAGAGAGAGAGAGAGAGAGAGAGAGAGAGAGAGAGAGAGAGAGAGAATGAATA
>NC_090762.1:28589320-28594320 GCF_036898095.1 Palaemon carinicauda
TTGTCAGAAAAGGGACTAAAATATATATTCTTCTGTTTTCACTGTGTCTATTTTAGACAAACATTTAAAATCTATTTTCCACTATCATTTGGGATATCTGTCTCAAACAATAAAGATTATTATTATCATTATCATTACCTCCGCCACCGAAGGTAGGAGGAGGCTATTATGTTTTACCCCCCTGTTTGTGAACAGCTTCCTGACCACAATTTTAATTGTACAGTAATTAAATTTGTAGGGATTAACTGTTATTGAAAAACCTGGAAATGTTAAAATTTTGGAAGGTGGACCCCAAAGGTTAAGGTCACGGTCAAGCGAAATATCCAATTCGCGAAATCAGCCATACGTTTGGACATCTTTTGTCACAGAGACTTCAAGCTTGGTTCATATTTGAGTGTATGAAAATCTACGCCAATTAATACATGGTCAAAGGTCAAGATCGAGAAATAAGCTGCCGCAGCGGTGGTCTGCGCTCTACTGAGTGCCCCTCCAGTCTTCTCTCTGTTTACACTGTGGCTATTTTAGGTAAACATTTAAAAGGTATTTTCGCTATCATTTGGGATATCTATCTGTCATAAAACAACAGAGATTATTATTATTATTATTATTATATTATTATTATTATTATTATTATCATCATCATTAAAACCATTGGTATTATTATCAAAGCTAGTTTTATGTGTTTTCCCTTTTGCTTGTTCTATACGAAACAGAACACATTTTACAGAACAATAAAAATAACAATTGTCAAAACCTATTTATCAATCGATATAAAATCTTATTTCACGATCTTTTTTAATGAGGTTTTATTAACACTTTACCACAAACAGTCATTTCTATCAAGAATAAAGAACATTTCATAGATGCCCAGAAACTAATACTTTTCATGATTTAGAAAAATATCCCACTTAATTCCCTTTGTTAAGAATAATCAGCATTGTTGTGGCCTGGTGATCGCCAGACGGGGGTTCGAGTCCTGCTCTACTCGTTACTTCCTTTAGTGTCACCAACCTTACCATCCTTGTGATCTAAGGATGGGGGCATTGGGGGAGCCTATAGGTCTGCTTGCTAAGTCATCAGCAGCCAATGCCTGGCCCTCCCAAGTTCTAGTTTGGGCGCTGATCATACAATAAAAAGACAGTCTCTAGGCCATTGTGCTGCTTGCTAGGACAATGTCACTGTCCCTTGCCTCTGCCATTCATGAGTGGCTTTTAAACCTTTATATTCATCTTAATTCGAAATATAACAGTTAATCATAAATATGAGAAATATTTTCTCAAATAAAGGAAGATTTTTTTTTTGTAGATATACGATTCTGTTACGCAACTCATAAGTAATTAATTTATGAAACTTGAATTAAAAGAATGATCCAGATAAATATTGTAATCATCGACGCAACATCAGTCAAGATTAGTTCTTTTTCGTCAGTCTTACATATTCATTCCATCTAAATATAAATATCAAAACACTCATTATTCATTTCTCTTTTCAGCATCCCATTCTCCCACTCGTTTTCCCAGATTTTTTTTCCAACTATGCCTTTCGATCACTCACTGACACACACGGTCCAAACTCGCTGGAATTGGTCGCTGATCTTTTTCTACTGGAAAAACACCTGCGCCTGTAGTTGCAGGTGTTGTTCCAGTATTGGCTCTTCCAGTGAAGGTTTTCCCATAGATAAAGAGACATACAGGACAGGCCAACTATTGTCCAGAAGTAGCCCATGCTCGGAGGAAACGAAGGGAAGTTGTATGTAAGAAAAGATAAAGGATTAAGCTTAACATTATTATCTTTCTATTACTAGCTAAGCTACAACCATAGTTGGAAAACAGTATGCTGTAAGACCAAGGATTCCAACAGGGATAGTCCAGTGAGGAAAGGAAATAGGGAAATGAATAAACTACAACAGAAGTAATGAAAAATTTAAATAAAACACTTTAAGAACAATAACAACAGAAATAGATCTTCAAAATAAAAACTATGAATTGAATTGAATATAGGATTTAGGCATTAAGCCAAGCACTGGGGCATCAAAGGCCATTCAGCGCTATATAACGAAAATCATTCAATCATATCTGTATACTCACACCATTTAGTATCATTTTAACCTTTAATACAAATAGCAACACTTTCATACAATAAAATCTAGATGTGAAATAAATAAGGATTAAAAGGGTAAAATAAATAAATAAATTAATAAAATCAATTATAGCTCATAATATAACACAATACTTTGTATAAAAACTATGAAGAGAGACATCTCTGCAAGTTTGAACTTCTGAAGTCCCACCGATTTAACTACCTGATTAGAAAGATTAGCAGAAAAATAAATTCTAGAACCTGATTTGCCTTTGATTCCATGAAGCAAAATGGCCAGGTGCTGGAGTAGGGAGGCCGTTCGGTCTGAGGTGCTACTGGTAGAAACATAAAAGAAGGGAAATGGGAAGAAAAGTAAGAAAAGAACTCTAAAAACTTGATGACACTGCCTCCCTTAAGAAGGGATTTTCACTTAGGTATCTAATTACATGTCAAAATTTAAAAGTTATAAAATATAGAAAATATCCTCGGGCCATGATGTTAGCAATTGCACGTAAAAGAGAATCTAGAGTTATTGTATATATATATATATATATATATATATATATATATATATGTATATATATATATATATATATATATATATATATATATATATATATATACATACATATATATATATATATATATATATATATATATATATATATATATATAAACATAACAATAACAACAACAACAAATGCGGCGATTTCTACAACTGCAGGACAAAGGGCTCAGACATATCCTCATTAAAGTAAATATATACATAAACAGAACAACAACAACAACAATAAATGCAGCAGTTTCTATACACTGCAGGACAAAGGCCTCAGACATGTCCTCCGTCAT
Organism: Palaemon carinicauda; assembly: GCF_036898095.1. Classification (NCBI taxonomy): domain Eukaryota; kingdom Metazoa; phylum Arthropoda; class Malacostraca; order Decapoda; family Palaemonidae; genus Palaemon; species Palaemon carinicauda. The sequence goes on from NC_090762.1 coordinate 28,592,249, forward strand.
ATCTGGGATTTAAGCAGTTTTCATCACCACGATCGCCACTGCGGACTGGTGATGGTGGGAGACTTTAGTCTAATTGTTCACAGCATTACAACTTAGTAAGAGGTGTTCCGGAATAGTACAGCTTTGCTGATCATGGCGATACACAAACCCTTTCACCCCGTTAAGGTATCCCCACTCAGAAAGATAAAATATAGATTAAAAACTGTGACCTCTTCGCCAATTTACCACTATTCTATCTTATTTCCCTTCCCTTGTTTTGTTAAGGTTTTTATAGTTTATATAGGACATATTTATTTTGATGTTGTTACTATTCTTTAATTACTTTTTTTCCTTGTTTCCTTTCCTCACATGGCTATTTTCCCTGTTGGAACCCCCTGGGCTTTAAGCATCCTGCTTTTCTACTATGGTTGTAGCTTAGCAAGTAATAATAATAATAATAATAATAATAATAATAATAATAATAATAATAATAATAATAATGGCCTCAGGAGCCATAAAGTCTCCAAAGCTTCTTTGGGAACTGTTGCGAACTGTTGCTACCCTGATTATACCGGACGAAGCTTTTTTTAGGGGATGACAGTGGATACGCCACTTTTTAAAAGGCTAAGAAATGGAAGCTAAAAAAAAAAAAAAAATAATGTCGGATCTAATCCAGTGTGGTTCAATCCTAACCTATTTGATCCAACGTGAACTGGAAGTAATCCGATCCGACTAGTTACATCTCACGGGACAGGATCGAACTGGTTCCGAACTGGTTCCGACCCGGAGACTGGACCCAGTCGGATATTCACTAGCAGCTGACATCATTAATTTCTGATAGTGTATCACAGACATGATACCTTGACAAGACCATTCTTCAGTTTCCTCGTTTGTGGGGCTCAGGTGTGTGTATACACCTGGAGACCAGGCTTAGCCTCTCGAGAATTTAATTCTTTAGGTCTAAAGGAGATACTAAGCTACATTCCAACATGATTCAGGATGTTAAGTATATGGGATGTGACATCACACGTGCGTAGACACACACACATTCACATAAACACACACACACACACACACACACACACATATATATATATATATATATATATATATATATATATATATATATATATATATATATATACACGCACACATGTATAGATATAATTAAACTAAATATATATGTATCTTTATATACATATATATACTTACATACATGCATATTGTAAACACACATACAGACACACACACACACACACGCACATATATATATATATATATATATATATATATATATATATATATATATATATATATATATATATATATATATATATATGTGTGTGTGTGTGTGTACACACACATTCAGTACTTGTATGTTATATTGGTAAATGCGTATGATACAGAAAGATATGCAAGTACTTGAATATTTATTATATATCACGAACAACCAAACAACCTCACACATATTAGTGTGACATAGTATGTAAGAGAAACAGCCAACTTCCACATAGCCTACAGTGGCCACTTTCCTCTTGGTAAGGGTAGAAGAGACTCTTTAGCTATGGCAAGCAGCTCTTCTAGCAGAAGGACACTCCAAAATCGAACCATTGTTCTCTGGTCTTGGGTAGTGCCATAGCCTCTGTACCATGGCCTTCCACTGTCTTGGGGGTAGAGTTCTCTTGCTTGATGGTACACTCGGGCATTCTATTCTATCTCATTTCTCTTCCTCTTGTTTCTTTTTTGAAGTTTTTATAGTTAATACAGTATATGGAAGATCCAATTTAATGTTGTTACTATTCTTAAAATATTTCATTCTGATTGTTTATTACTTCTCTTGTAGTTTGTTTATTTCCTTTAATTTCCTTTCCTCACTAGGGTATTTATCCCCTGTTGGAGCTCTTGGGTTTATAGCATCTTGCTTTTCCAACTAGGGTTATAGCTTATCTTATAATAATAATAATAATAATAATAATAATAATAATGATAATAATAATAATAATAAACACCACTTAATCTTTAATAATTAAGTACACTCAATGATGGAGGTTTCTGAAGTGTATGATTAATGAAATTTCAATACTACAAATCAT
>NC_090762.1:28596820-28599320 GCF_036898095.1 Palaemon carinicauda
AAAGGTAGAAGTACAAGCAAATCTTTCTTTCCATATTCATAATGATTACCTTTTACTTGCGAGAACATCCTCCAAGGAGAAGTAAAAGGTTGACTCGTGTTTCGGGAGCGCTTAGTTACATGTTGGAACTTGTAAGATTTCATTTGTGCTGTCAAGATAAGAAAGAGTTAAGTATTTATAATACGTATTTAATGCCCTGTTTTTACTTGTATTTAATCAAGTTTACGGATCAGAAAGAACACAGACGCCGCCGCGCCTTCCCCAAAGCCTCACTGGCGACATCTAGCCCCTTGCATTCGCTATCCCCTTGCATTAGAAGTTCTTTGACCTCTTTTTAGCTCCCCCACCCCTTGCATTAGAAGTTCTTTGACCTCTTTTTAGCTCCCCCACCCCTTGCATTAGAAGTTCTTTGACCTCTTTTTAGCTCCCACACCCCTTGCATTAGAAGTTCTTTGACCTCTTTTTAGCTCCCCCACCCCTTGCATTAGAAGTTCTTTGACCTCTTTTTAGCTCCCCCACCCCTTGCATTAGAAGTTCTTTGACCTCTTTTTAGCTCCCACACCCCTTGCATTAGAAGTTCTTTGACCTCTTTTAGCTGCAACACCCCTTGCATTAGAAGTTCTTTGACCTCTTTTTAGCTCCAACACCCCTTGCATTAGAAGTTCTGTGACCTCTTTTTAGCTCCCACACCCCTTGCATTAGAAGTTCTTTGACCTCTTTATAGCTCCAACACCCCTTGCATTAGAAGTTCTTTGACCTCTTTTTAGCTTCCCCACCCCTTGCATTAGAAGTTCTGTGACCTCTTTTTTAGTAACCACACCCCCTTGCATTAGAAGTTCTTTGACCTCTTTTAAGCTCCCCCACCTCTTGCCTTAGAAGTTCTTTGACCTCTTTTTAGCTCCCACACCCCTTGCATTAGAAGTTCTTTGACCTCTTTTTAGCTCCAACAACCCTTGCATTATAAGTTCTTTGACCTCTTATTAGCTCCCCCATCCCTTGCATTAGAAGCTCTTTGACTTCTTTTTAGCTCCCCCACCCCTAGCATTAGAATTTCTTTGAACTTTTTTTAGCTCATCCACCCCTTGCATTAGAAGCTCTTTGACCTCTTTTTAGCTCCCCCACCCCTAGCATTAGAATGTCTTTGAACTCTTTTTAGCTCACCCACCTCTTGCATTAGAATGTCTTTGACCTCTTTTTAGCTCCCCCATCCCTTGCATTAGAAGTTCTTTGACCTCTTTTTAGCTCCCACACCTCTTGCATTAGAAGTTCTTTGACCTCTTTTTAGCTCCCCCACCCCTTGCATTAGAATGTCTTTGACCTCTTTTTAGCTCCCCCACCCCTTGCATTAGAAGTTCTTTGACCTCTTTTTAGCTCCCCCACCCCTTGCATTAGAAGTTCTTTGACCTCTTTTTAGCCCCCCCCCCTTGCATTAGAATGTCTTTGACCTCTTTTTAGCTCCCCCACCCCTTGCATTAGAAGTTCTTTGACCTCTTTTTAGCTCCCCCACCCCTTGCATTAGAAGTTCTTTGACCTCTTTTTAGCTCCCCCACCCCTTGCATTAGAAGGTCTTTGACCTCTTTTGAGCTCCCCCACCCCTTGCATTAGAAGTCCTTTGACCTCTTTTTAGCTGCCACACCCCTTGCATTAGAAGTTCTTTGACTTCTTTTTAGCTCCCACACCTCTAGCATTAGAGGTTCTTTGACCTCTTTTTAGCTCTCCCACCCCTTGCATTAGAAGATCTTTGACCTCTTTTTAGCTCCCACACCTCTAGCATTAGAAGTTCTTTGACCTCTTTTTAGGTCCTACACCCCTTGCATTAGAAGTTCTTTGACTTCTTTTTAGCTCCCACACCTCTAGCATTAGAAGTTCTTTGACCTCTTTTTAGCTCCCCCACCCCTTGCATTAGAAGTTCTTTGACCTCTTTACCTCCCAGACCTCTAGCATTAGAAGTTCTTTGACCTCTTTTTAGCTCCCCCACCCCTTGAATTAGAAGTTCTTTGACCTCTTTTTAGCTCCCACACCCCTTGCATTAGAAGTTTTTTACTTCTTTTTAGCTCCCACACCTCTAGCATTAGAAGTTCTTTGACCTCTTTTTAGCTCCCCCACCCCTTGCATTAGAAGTTCTTTGACTTCTTTTTAGCTCCCACACCCCTTGCATTAGAAGATCTTTGACCTCTTTTTAGCTCCCACACCTCTAGCATTAGAAGTTCTTTGACCTCTTTTTAGCTCCCCCACCCCTTGCATTAGAAGTTCTTTAACTTCTTTTTAGCTCCCACACCTCTAGCATTAGAAGTTCTTTGACCTCTTTTTAGCTCCCACACCCCTTGCATTAGAAGTTCTTTGACCTCTTTTTAGCTCCCACACCTCTAGCATTATTAGTTCTTTGACCTCTTTTTAGCTCCCCCACCCCTTGCATTAGAAGTTCTTTGACTTCTTTTTAGCTCTCACAGCCCTTGCATTAGAAGATCTTTGACCTCTTTTTAGCTCCCACACCCCTTGC
>NC_090762.1:28604320-28606820 GCF_036898095.1 Palaemon carinicauda
TGAGTCTCATCTACACTTATCAAGAAGAAATTAGCCATTGAACAATTACAGTGCAGTAACCCCTAGGGTGAAGAAGAATTGTTAGGTAATCACAGTGTTGTCAGGTATACGAGGACAGATGAGAATATGTAAAGAATAGGTCAGACTATTCGGTGTATGTGCAGGCAAAAGGAAAATGACCCGTAACCAGAGAAAAAGATCCAATGTAGTATTATCTGGCCCGTCAAAGGACCCAACGGTCTTTGTCTTGGTCAGACCTGAAATTCTCTCTCTCTCTCTCTCTCTCTCTCTCTCTCTCTCTCTCTCTCTCTCTCTCTCTCTCTCTCTCTCTCTACGAATTGTGGTGATCGGATGGCTCACAGCAAACCAACCTAGTATGGGTGACCCTGACTAGTACAGCTTTGCTGATCCTGGCGATACACAAACCCTTTTGCCAGGTTAAGGTGTCCCCACTCAGGAATGGAAAAATAATGATAACAATAATAATAAAAAAATATGTTATGTTACTGTTCTTAGTATATTTTATTTTAATTGTTTATGATTTCTCGCAGTTTTTTATTTCCTTGTTTCCTTTCGTCACTGGGCTATTTTTTCGTGTTGGAACCCTTGGGCTTATAATATCTTGCTTTTCCAATATGGTTACAGCTTAACTTGTAATAATAATAATAATAATAATAATAATAATAATAATAATAATAATAATAATAATTAGCATTCGGAACTAAATTTTTTTATTTTTCCCATTATAAAAAGTGAACGTAAAATGGAAAAAAGAATCTCTCTCTCCCACACTAAAATGACATACCTGAGTTTTCCAGAAGCACTAATCATATTAACTGGGCCATACTGACTTCTTTTCTCTAAAGAATTCAATATTATAAAAATATAATAATAATTGCATTAAACATCGAAGGGTTGTTTTCAGAATTTCCATGAAATTTATATTTTCAGATAACGCTTGGAAGGATCTGGGCACTAAAATTGAATAGTGAAGAGTGGAAATTGTGATATGAGATTCAAATTATCGAAGTGAATACATGCAGACTGTCCTCACCATTACTACGTCTTCTCATAAGTAATAATATTGTAAGTATTGACCATATTAATATTAACGTTACTATATTTACTATTACCGCTGTCATAATTAAAAATTTAATTTACTAAATCTACCGTCAATGGCGGTAGATTTAGTGAATTCACCAAATCTACCGTCAATGGCGGTAGATTTAGTGAATTTATTTCATTTAATTTCCTTTTGAAATAAAATAACAAAATTGGAACTTTGGTGACAAAACCTAGTTTGAAATATACTGAAACTAGAGGGGCACTCAGTAAGGCGCAGCCCTCCACCTCCGTAGCTTATTTCTCAACCTTGACCTTGACCTTAGTATGTATTAATTAGCATGGATTTTCATCCCCTTAAATATGAACCAAGTTTGAAGTCTCTGTGACAACGATGTCCAAATTTATGGCTGATTACGTGAACTGGACATTTGGCTTGACCATGACCTTGACCTTTGACCTTTCAAAATTTAATAATTTCCATATTTTTACATAACAATTAATCCCTGCTAGTTCAATTACTCTACGATTAAAATTATGACCAGGAAGCTGTTCACAAACACACACACAAACAAGGGGTAAAACATAACCTCCTTTCAAATTCCAACACATTCACTATAACTGTAACCCCCTTAGTGAATCGCGCACTCACAATCAAGAGGTCCAAAGTTCGAACTATGCTCACTGATTGATAAATTTTGATAGTAAGCATGATCTTACAGTCCTTTCGAGCCAGGTTCTCGCTATCCCTAGATGGGGTGATGACGGACTAGGGATAGTGTCCCTCTTGTCTTTGCCGCTCACGAGTAACTTTTAAACCTTTAAGCTCAAACTTGCAGTGAATGTTTTTATGTTGAACAGACTAACACAAATCTGATTTACTAGTTTATTTATAAAAGATCTATTTCAATGTTGTTACTGTTCTTGAAATATGGTGTTTTAATTGTTCATTACTTCTCTTGTAGTTTATCTATTTCCTTGTTTCCTTTCATCACAGGGCTATTTTCCCTGTGGGAGCCCTTGAGCTTATAGCATTCTGCGTTACAACCAGGGTGTTGTAGCTAGTAATAATAAGAATAAAATCGTTAAAGCAGTTGTGTTTTGGGCAGTTTGTTAGTCGGTCTGTCAACAGGATTACGAAAAAAAAAAAAAATTATTTTTCTCAAATGACGACCAAGAGGTGGTAAGAATTTATCAGATTTTCATTGAGTTAATTGCATGAATGAACTAGAGGGGCGCTCAGTAGAGCGCAGACCTCCACCACGGCTTCACATTTCTCGATTTTTTGCTCGAGCTTGACTGTTATCTTTGACATTAACATGTATTAATTGGAGTGGATTTTAATACACTCAAATATGAACCTAGCTTGAAGTCTCTGTGACAACGATGTCCAAACTTATGGCTGATTACGTGAATTAGACAGTTTGCTTGACAATGG
>NC_090762.1:28624320-28636820 GCF_036898095.1 Palaemon carinicauda
GGACTGATTTGTGCTAAGCGCGAATAGAATGTTGTAATCTACATTTGTTATTCCTTTAAGAATTTTGAATACCTCCATTAAATGTTCCCTTAATCGTCGAGTTTGTATATCAAACAAGTTCAGACGTTCCATTCTCATTCTATATTTTATATTGTCTTAGTGTTGGGGCTTGTTTGGTGGCCCTATTTTGTACTGCTTCCAGTATGTCCATATTTTAGATGTGGTCTTATTAGAGATATGGACAGCTCCGGTACAAAGTCTTTGTATCTGTATTTGAATGGTCTCTTTATGTAACATCAGTTTCTGTGCTTTCTTTTATGCTTTTATGCTCTGTTTGGTGAACTTCAAACATCTCCTAATACTAATGCCGAGATCTTCCTCCTGGTCCACACTTTCTATTTTCATTATCCAGCAGTGAGCAAAATTTCCATATAGGATATAGTAACCCACATCCTATATGGAAATTTTGCATTTCTCACAGTTTAAATGCAGTTGCCTTTTCTGGACCATTCTCCCAACTTAGTTAGATCCTCTTTTAAGGCTTCTACGTCTTCTGAGTTTGAAGCATTTATGCCTAGTTTAGTATCGTTTATAAAATGTGGCTATTCCACTAGTTAATCTTAAATCTATGTCGTTAATGTAAATCATAAATAGTAATGGACAAGGACGGATCCTTGAGGTCCTCCTCTTGTAACAGCTGCCCACTCTGAGGCTTCTCCATTGATTACTACTAATGTTTTGTTTGTCAGCCTATCTCTGATCCATTCAGCTGGCTCGTCAATGATGTATAGTGCTCTAATTTTAATCATACTTTTCTATGAGGGACTTTGTCAAAGGCCTATTGAAGGTTTTGGTATATAATGTCTACAGACCTGCTTTTGTCATATATAATAATCAAGTTGAGGAAATACTCCAACAGATTTGTCACAAAGAATCTCTTACGTCTAAAACCAAGTTGGCTGTCTATCAGAAGATTGTTTTTCCTTATACGTTCTACTATTGAATCTACTATAATTGATTCAATAATTTTGCAAGGTACTAACGTTAGACACAGGCCTGTAATTTCCAGGTTTTTATTTTGGCCCCTTCTTGTAAATTGGAGGAACATTGCTTAGTTTCCATCCATTGTGGAGGCTTTCTTCCGTTGGCTGTCTTTCGGAACATTTCTATAATCTCTCTTGGATGAATATCATCTGGACCTGGCGCCTTGAACTTACAGAATCCATTTATTTTTTCTTGACATCTACCATTGTAAAGCTAATTCTGTTAATGGTTGTGGCCCTTCATATTTGATAGCTGGTTCGCGTAGGGTCGTTGATTCTTCCACACGGAGGAGAGAGAGAGAGAGAGAGAGAGAGAGAGAGAGAGAATCAAATGTAATTGTTACCTGTGCTCCTGGACGCGAGTATGCCTATATGGAATTCTTTGTTAGTTTAGAGAGAGAGAGAGAGAGAGAGAGAGAGAGAGAGAGCCAAATGTAATTGTTACCTGTGCTCCTGGACGCGAGTATGCCTATATGGAATTCTTTGTTAGTTTAGAGAGAGAGAGAGAGAGAGAGAGAGAGAGAGAGAGAGAGAGAGACCACCAAATGTAATTGTTACCTGTGCTACTGGACGCGAGTATGCCTATATGGAATTCTTTGTTAGTTTAGAGAGAGAGAGAGAGAGAGAGAGAGAGAGAGAGAGAGAGAACCAAATGTAATTGTTACCTGTGCTACTGGACGCGAGTGTGCCTATATGTAATTCTTTGTTAGTTTAGAGAGAGAGAGAGAGAGAGAGAGAGAGAGAGAGAGAGAGACCAAATGTAATTGTTACCTGTGTTCCTGGACGCGATTGTGCCTATATGCAATTCTTTGCTTGTTTAGAGAGAGAGAGAGAGAGAGAGAGAGAGAGAGAGAGAGAACCAAATGTAATTGCTACCTGTGTTCCTAGACGCGAGTGTGCCTATATGTAATTCTTTGTTAGTTTAGAGAGAGAGAGAGAGAGAGAGAGAGAGAGAGAGAGAGAGAGCGTGCGTGGGTGAGAACCAAAAACGTAATTGTCCAGGGTTTACAGACGCGTAATTTCTTTCCTTTTGAGAGAGAGAGAGAGAGAGAGAGAGAGAGAGAGAAAGCAATGTCGGTAAGTCTTGGGGTCGTTAGTTACTTTTCTTAATTTAGAAACGCAAGAGTGACAGAACAAACAATCCTAGTTTCAAAAAAAAAAAAAAAAAAAAAAAAAAAAAAAAAAAAAAAAAACACACACACAAGAGTAATCGACGAAAAAATCTCGAATTTGTTTTATAATTTACTAAAGTTTCATAAAATTTAAAAATTTTTCTGCATTTCATGATAATCGCCGAGACTTTGGTAACACTTAGAGTGTCACCGTTTACAACGAACTTCGTACGAAGGTCCCCCAAGGGCTTGCAGGAAGCTGATTGGCCAGGAGGATAATGACGTTATCAATGTTACCAAGAAATACTCCGCTATCGTTATCACGCCCGGATCTACTTTGCCAGACTCAAGTAGCCGAAAACGAATTAAGAAAAAACATGTCAGCCTAAATGACAGCAGCTCTCTCCATCTACCGAGAGCGTGAATTGCTAGCCGCAATCGTCGTGCAACAGCATCCTACGTCATCTCGGACTTGTGACGTCACTCAGGTAGTATAAAAGGACGGGCGGCAGCCGCCTCGACCACTAATACCAGGTGAGCCTTGGCTCCGGTGAACACTTTAAGCACACACTGACACTCGCCAGCCGTCTGTGGGCCTTTACGAGCGTCCATCTCCTTCCAGGACAGCGAGCAATAAGACACGTTATAACACCCTTCAAGGATTAAAGGATAAAAAATATATACACAATCACCTGCACAATTGCGTGTTAAAAGACATTTCATTATTAAAATCAGTGGCAGAAAAGATCAGAAATGGTGAGTACAAAGAACTTGAGGTTGTTAACTTTGTTGCAATTCTGATGTCGTGTTATTTTTGTTGTTGTTGTCTTTTTATTGTGTTGTTGGGTGCTTTTATAAATGTATTTGCCACCTGGTTCTCATGATCGCTGCTTTGATATTTACATAGGAATGAACTTGCTTCTCAAACTATAGAGCTACTTAGTAAATACGCATATGATTGATTAAGGCATAACTACTACCACACTTAATTTAATTTACGTGCTTATATATATATATATATATATACATATATAAATACACGCACACACACACACACACACATATATATATATATATAATGCATATATATAGATATGTAATTATATATATACATAACTATATATATACACACACACACATATATATATATATATATATGTGTGTGTGTGTGTGTGTGTGTCTGTGTGTGTGTGCGCGCGCGCGTGTGTGAGTGTATCAAGTTATCAAAAAAATTGAAAACTTGATACGTATCTTATGTTTGTTACATATCAAAAATCATGATTTTTCATCACATAATTATTTGTACACACACGCTTATATGATCCTTTTCACCATCATACTATGCTATTTATCAATTAAAAGAGAGAGAGAGAGAGAGAGAGAGAGAGAGAGAGAGAGAGAGAGAGAATGCAAATCTTTAAACTAACATTAATGCTATGTCGGCATAAAATATCCCAAAGCACTCCTTTGTGCATGAAATTATTTTTTTTTTTTTTTTTATAATTTAAACATCAGCCCAAACTTCATAATATCAATTAGTACCTAATTATCAAATTTTAATGAGGTGATTAACGAGTAAGCTGAAAGACGTCCGGGGGATAACGAGTTAAGCCAACCTAAAGCCAGATGATCAATGTTTGAAAAGCTTAGACAATTAGTTTAAAGTGGAAGTGAAAATCAAAAGTTCAAGAGGGACAGATAATCAAATCCTAAAGATATTAATTAGCATTTAAATGGCTGGGAGATAGATGATTAAATTTTAAATGCATTGAGATTTATTATATATATTGGACTGAGGAAGTATTTATATACCGGTGATATTTGATATACATGATGGGTGTGACCTATTTAACACAAAGACAATTAGTCTTTACAAATGAACACAAGATTACGATAAGAATCTAGAATGGAATTACAATAAAAAGGTTTACGAGATCTGAAAGAGTACAATTCATATTCAGAAAGATGAAGATGGATACAACACATTATTATCATTATTACTATCAATATTATTACTGCATTATTTTCGAATAGAGAGAGAGAGAGAGAGAGAGAAGAGAGAGAGAGAGAGAGAGAGAGAGAATTAAATTACTAGTAATTCATAGTCATTTTGTCCTTAGATTCTGGAAGGGCTTAGCTTTACCAAGAGACTCTAGCCATAATCTTTGATATACTAAATCAAATGGCACATAATTCTGCGCCCTTATTATTCAAAATTTCCCGCAAGGGGGCTAGGGCCGTAAGTGTACGCTCACATGGAGCACTGTAGTCATTACTTATGAATGTTTGCACCGTTTATTCGGCTCCTAGCGGCACTTCCCTACACATCCTACTTTACTACGTCCGTTCCTATTTCCTTTCATCCTCTTTGCCACCCAGCCTATTCTAACTTTTAAATCCTACTAGCTGATTGGTTAGAATTATTTTGTCAAACCTATCAGGTAGTAGGAAACTTTTCCGAGCTAAAAGAGGCACCCCTGCGACTCCTGCAAATGCGCTTCATTAAAAAGAAGAATAGAGTATAGTTGTACATGAGCATCGAATGGCCCCCAGGCCTCAACGCCGGGCTCTTTATCACAAATTAAATAATTCAATTAAGTAAATCCTATCCTAATAGAATTTAAAATCCCTTGATAGTCTATTATAAATCCTTCACTTTCAATAAAATTATTTTAGATAAATAAATGGAACCGAGCCTCTTGGTTAGAAATTCTAAGGATATCTGCTGGCCTTCTGAGACGCAAAGAGAGGCAGTAGTAGGACGTCAGGGAGAAAATATTTCGTAAGAATCACAATCATTTGAAAATATGAAGTTTCCGAGAGAAAAAAAAATAACTAGCGTACATCATGGTATTTTCAGTCAATTCTTCTTTCTGTAGTTCCAATTATTATTATTAGCTAGTGTACGCGACCCCGTCCAAAATGACGGCTAAAATATTTAGATAAATACTCCCACACACACATATTCAACTATTACCACACCCTCCCGATTTCCTAACTACCATATGGCAGTTTAGACAATTTTAGGGAGATTGTAGCTTCCGAGTGGTTGCCGCTCAGCGTGACAAGAAATATATACATACATACAAACACGCACAGATATATATATATATATATATATATTTATATCAAGAAATACATACATACAAACACGCACAGATATATAAATATATATATACTACTGTATATATATATACATATATATACTGTATATATATATATATATATATATATTTATATACATATATAAGCATTAACAGTCCACTGCAGAACAAAGGCCTCATACATGCTTCCACTAGTGTCGATTTATGGTCTTTCCGTGCCAGTCCACAGGACCACATTCACAAACTTTCTTAGATCGCCAATCCGTTGCCACTTACTCTCTATTCTATAGGGAAGTTATCTTATTATATTATTATCATTATTATCATTACTTGCTGAACTAAAACCCCTAATTGGAAAAGCAGGATGCTATAACATCAGGGACCCAAAAAGGGAAAATAGCCCAGTGAGGAAAGGAAACAAGGGAAAAAAATAAAAATGATTTAAGAACAGTAACATTAAATTAAACATTTCCTATATAAACTACAGGTTATATACACTATAAAAACCCTTAAAACACAAGAGGAAGAGAAATGAGATAGACTCTAACCCAAGACGGTGGAAGATCATGGTACAGCGGCTTGGACACTACCGAAGACCAGAGAACAATGGTTTGATTTTGAGTGTCCTTGTCCTAGAAGAGCTGCTTACCATAGCTAAAGAGTCTATTTTGTCCTTACCTAGAGGAAAGTAGCCACTGAACAATTATAGTGCAGTAATCCCTTAAGTGAAGAAGAATTGTTTGGTAATCACAGTGTTGTCAGGTGTATGAGGGCAGAGGAGAATCTGTAAGGATTAGGCCCGACTATTCGGTGTATGTGTGTGAAGGCAAAGAGTAAATGAACATTACTGTTAGTTCTGCGCCGGGTAGATTTATTTGTCACATAATTAGCGAGATAACGTCAAATGATTTGAGTAGAATCTTTCCGAAATTTTTATCCAAGGTGCCCGGGTGGCCAAACCACAATGCAACAAGTGAGTAGGAATTGGTACGGAGACATATATCAAATCTAAATATATTTAAACAGCTGTGACATCACAGTACTTTTAAATATTCGTTAATCTATAGACCGTAAAATTGTTGGATCCATAGGCAATTGCACCACATAAAATAAATGGGGGCTTCAGTTCATGTTATAATAATAATAATAATAATAATAATAATAATAATAATAATAATAATAATAATAATAATAGTTTATTCTATTTACCAAGGCACTTCCCTCAATTTTGGGGATAGCTGACATAAAAAAGGAAAAAAATGGAACCTTTCCTCTCTCCGCTTCTCCTAGCCTGACGAGGGATTCAGCCGACTTAGGCTGGTATAATAATAATAATAATAATAATAATAATAATAATAATAATAATAATAATAATAATAATAATAATAATAATAATAAAAGTTTATGAATATATGAAAATTAAAATATTTTCAATAATAATAATAATAATAATAATAATAATAAACACTGACAATTATAATAAAATTACAAAAATAGCATTTCATCGTTGATATTATTGCAATAAGAGACGCGATCTCAAAATTCACCAAAGAATACAAGATCGCTACCAACAAGAAGCCTACAAGCAATAAGACCGAAACACTTGTTTTCAATTTTATGAAAATAAAAAAATAAAATATATATTTTCACACATACGACAAACTATTATTTTTTCTGTATAGATTTACCTAAAACACATACACACATACAGTATGTATATATATATATATATATATATACATCACCCGTCATTACCCCACTGCAGAACAAAGGCCTCAGAAGAGACCTTCCACTTGCATCTGTCCATATCGTTATATGCCAATTTATACCCAAAAATTTTCTTAATTTCGTCAGTCCATCGTCTTCTGTTCCGTCCCCTGCATCTTTCGCACCCACTAAGGACCCATTCTATGATTCTTAACGAGCATGTGCATGTGTGTATATATATATATATATATATATATAAATATATATATATATATATATATATATATTTCAAATAATCCATATACATGGCTTATTTGAAATATGAAAAACACGTTTAAATGTGCAAAATTTATCATTAATCGAAGGCCAAGTTCCAAACCCACCAATTAGTTACGATGGTGAAGATGGGACGTTTTCAATTCTAAGTACAGAAAACCTGAATTCGACAGGTATATGTACAGAACAATTGTCGTTGACTTTTATCTTTCTTCGTGGCTGAGTGGTATGGTCAATGGCATAAAAGTATCCTGGACCAGGGTTCGAAACCCGGCCGGTCAGATACTACAGTCTTTGAGTGATTTCGCCTGGGGCTCTGATCCCGAGGTCATAAAGAGAATCCAGACTTTAATGTATTAATATATATGGCTTATTTGAAATATGAAAAAACGTCTAAATGTGCAAAATTTATCCTATATATATATATATATATATATATACATACACGAGTTTACGCATCAAGCTAAAACACAGCTTAAAAAAACCCTGATTGTTATAGTAAGAAGCTACAGTAATAATCCTGACCACCACAAACAAACAAACAAATAGAAAAGCGCGAAGAGCATCAAAAGATCCCCTCTTCTCGAAGTGTCGGGGATAATCATCGTCGAAGCAACGTTTGGAAGTGAGCATCTCATATAAACAATTATCTCTTGGTAGCGATGTCCCTCTATTTGTTTTATGTCCTCGATCGCAATGGCATGGAATGATGGTTTCCCCAAGAGAAGAGACACACACACAGTGTTGCAATACAAACAGCCTCGGCATTGACTGCATTAGTGTTTACGTGCAGACATTACCAGATACTGATCAAGGGAAGTATATAGCATTTCATCAGGTACTGCATGCGGAAAGTATATAGCATTTCAACAGGTATTGTACTGCACGAGGAAAGTATATATCATTTCACCAGGTACTGTACGCGGAAAGTATATTATATTTCAACAGGTACTACACACAGAAAGTATATAGAATTTCATCATACACTGCACGCGGAAAGTATATAGCATTCCATCAGGTACTGCACGCGGAAAGTATATAGCATTTCATGAGTTTCCTCAGCGTTTATTAACAGCAATTTCCAGCTGTGAAATCTCGAAACAAAAACATCTTACGTTTTTAGATTGGTTGCTTATCGAAATTTGGGGCATAAGGCCCAGCAAGTGTGCAACTAGAACAATATCCAGCAGTTGCTTTTCAACAGGAATTTACGCAATGCATGGCATTCAATGCAAGCCGGGAAAGATATCAAAAGAGTATTCAACACGCTTATTCAAAAGTACATAATAGTAGAAAGGTGCAACACGGGACTGGTATTATGTTTGGAACGGTAGTTTCCCTCGTTGTGTCGCTCACTATCACGTTAATTTATTTTTTAAACTCATGCTGTGGCTTTTCTATAGTAGATATCAACATGAAAATTGACATAAACAGAGTAAATGTCAGTCCGGTGAATCCCTGTAAATTTCATTTATATAGGTGAATTAGTCTAGGAGAAATTTACGTCGCCGCCGAAAATCGGCATCCCAGCCATACTGAAAAATGGCTGCTGTGACTTTTCTATGCCATGTATCAATATAAAAATTGAAATGGAAGTAGTTCACATAAACCCCCAATGAACCCTGAGAAAATCATTTGGATCTCTGTGAAACTCTAGGAGTTTATTGCCCCACATGGATTTTTTAGCTAAAAATGGTAATTTTTGTACAAAAATTACCACCAGGGCACATCTATACCGTTATGAACATGAAATTTTTCAAAAACAAAGTTTATATATATCCTAACAATTCCTACAAATTTCACATGTATATCTGTAATAGTATTGAAGATATTAACCCCGCGGCCGAAAAATATCAGCTATCCCCAACCCCACCCTCCCTCCGAGTTCTCTTGCTTGAGGGTACATTATGGCACACTATTTTACCTAATTTCTCTTCCTCTTGTTTTGTTAAAGTTTTTATAGTTTATATAGGAGATATCTATTTTAATATTTTTCTTCTTAAAATATTTTATTTTCCTTTTTTCCTTTGCTGACTGGGCTATATTCCCTGTTGGAGCCCCTGGGCTTATAGCATCCTGCTTTTCCAACTAGGGTTGTAGCTTAGTAAATAATAATAATAATAATAATAATAATAATAATAATAATAATAATAATAATAATAATAATAATACAGCGAAAAGGAATGGCCAATCTATGGGGTGAGTTTTCTTAAGAAAAAAAAAATTTAGGTACTTCATATAGGGTCACTCATTTTGTTCGCGACAACAATATTCAAAAGTACATAATAAAAAGGAACAGAACGCTGATATATTGAAAGGAATACGTTATTTGCTAGTCAAACCATAATCAAACTTCTAGTCATGTCTGTTTTTAATGGCATCGAAAACATATCCCATTTTTTTCAGTATCCGTTTGATTGGTCTGACTGAAAATACGTGGGAAAACTATTGTATCAACTAAATTAATGGTTCAAACTGAAACAAATTACGTGTACATTAATATGCATTTTCGATGTTAGTTTTGCTGTTTTATGTCACCGTATTTTAAGACGATTTCGAATGTATAACTACACAGTAATCTAGAAGTTTTATTCCAGCTGTGACCAAGTTGTGGAATGATGTTCCTAATCGGGTAGTTGAATCAGTAGAACTTCAAAAGTTCAAACTTGCAGAAAATGTTTTTACGTTGAACAGGCTGACATAAGTCTTTTTATAGTTTACATATGACGTATCTGTTTTGACGTTGTTACTGTTTTAGAATGATTTATTGTTAATTTGTTCTCATCATTTATTTCCTTATTTCCTTTCCTCACTGGGCTATTTTTCCCTATTGGAGCTCTTGGGCTTATAGCATCTTGCTTTTCCAACTACGGTTGTAGCTTGGCTAGTAATAATAATAATAATAATAATAATAATAATAATAATAATAATAATAATAATAATAATAGCAATAATAATTCTAAAGAATAATGGACTGGACAAGAATGTAAAGCAAAACACGTTTAAGAACAGAATATGAGGGTAAATACGATATATGAAATAGGATTAACAATTAAATACTTTACAAAAGCAACTAGCACCTTTCAAATAATCATAAAAATACCTGATCTCTTTCTGGGAACTCTTAAAGCCATTAAACAACGGTGACTTCGACAATCAAAACGGTCAACTTTTGAGAAGAGAGTTGGCAAAACTCTTAACTATTGACGAGAGAAATAGTCAAAACTTAACTTTTGACGAGAGAAATAGTCAAAACTCTTAACTATTGACGAGAGAAATAGTCAAAACTCTTAACTTTTGACGAGAGAAATAGTCAAAACTCTTAACTTTTGACGAGAGAAATAGTCAAAACTCTTAAAACTCTTAACTTTTGACGAGAGAAATAGTCAAAACTGGCATAGCAGACGGCCGGGGATCCATACATGTTCAACTTTACTAAAAAAAAAAAAAAAAAAATCGCAAAGGCAAAACTGAGAAAGATGTTGATAAACTCCTACTGAAATTGGAATAGAAAAACATACTAAATAAGGGAGTTCAGAAGAGGTATTCTTTTACACATACATACACACACACACACACACACACACACACATATATAGATATATATATATATATATATATATGTATAGTATATATATATATATATATATATATGAATATAATATATATATATATATATATATATATATTTTAAATCTATTTATCAATGCACTACTCCCAATTCTTGGGGGTAGCCGACATCAAACAAAGGAACAAAAGGGGTCTTTTCCTCTCTTTGCTCCTCCCAGTCTGACGAGGGATCCAGCCGAGTTTGGCTGGTATAATAATAATAATAATAATAATAATAATAATAATAATAATAATAATAATAATAATAATAATATTTTAAGTGTGTGACAACCATATGCAAACTTAGGGTTAAGGTTAGGGTTAATTCGGTCAACCTAATGCTTGACCTTGACTTTTGACCTAGGACTTTCAAAATTGAATCACTGTCATGTCTCAACAAATCAATTAATCCCTGAAAGTTCCACTACTCTATGAGTAAAATTATGGCCAGGAATTACTACACATCTAAACAGACTAACAGGGGCGAAAATACAACCTCCTCCCAGCTTCGTTGGAGGTGGAAATAATAATAATAATAATAATAATAATAACAAGTGAGCAAGTCCTGAACGCGGACATGGTCCTCGTAGAGGACATACCTCCGCCAAGGTGACCTAGAGCGCCATATGTCCTAGAATCATGAATTGATGTGACTTCGACCTTCACATGACCTTGACCTTCACGTGACCTTCAAGTGACCTTGACCTTCACGTGACCTTGACCTTCACATGACCTTGGCTTCAAGTGACCTTGATCTTCAAATGTACTTGACCTTCACGTGACCTTGACCTTCAGGTGACCTTGACCTTCACGTGACCTTGACCTTCACGTGACCTTGACCTTCAAGTGACCTGCTTGACTTTTGACCTTCAAGTGATCTTTGTTCATTTGCCACTGATACTTAATATGACATTGATATAATGCACCAATATGACCTTGACCTTTGACCTTTATAAATTTGAACATCACCCATGGGTTGCGCCTGGACTAGGACTTCCCTGTTGGCTTATGCAAAAGTCAGTGCTTTATTTCTGTCTCTTGATATGGCCACTTATGTCATAGTGACACCAGTGACCCCTGTGACCTTGACCTTGGGGTGACCTTGACCAAAATTTAATCAGTTCTTCCATACACATTGGGGAACTACTTGGCCAAGTTTGAAGTGATTCCGTGTAGAAATGTGGCCTCTACGTTGTCCACAGACAGACAGACAAACAGAGAAACAAACAAACAAACAAACAAACAAACCGAACCGAAAACATAACCTCCTGGCGGAGGTAATAATAATTTTAACGCCAACGACAGTGGTTTAGCAAAATTTCGAGTCATTTAGCTAACAATATCAGTATTAGTTATTAAATAAATATAAATAACTATATTCAGATAAAAACACCACTGAGATTCAAGCGAAATCTAATATTAGTCTTCAATCATATAATATTTATAATCATTAAATCATTAGATAGATTCACTAAAACTTTAATTCTATGCAAGTTTATTTTTCTCTGTCTATGGAATTAACACAGATGGAACTTTAGACATTTAGTTTTTTTAAATCAGTCCTTTAATGTAGTAGATCCCAAAGCCACATCTTTCGAAATTTCCGAAAAATAAATACGATTAATATTAAAATGAGTACGAAAAGTGAC
>NC_090762.1:28639320-28644320 GCF_036898095.1 Palaemon carinicauda
CTCTAGGGTGGAGTAGGGGCTTGGGCGCAGATCACATATATATATGATCAGTCTCTTGGGGATTGTCCTGCTAGCTAAGTCATTGTCACTGTCCCTTGCTCTGCCATTCATGAGTAGCCTTTAAACCTAAATAAAAAAAAAAAAAAAACACTGTACCAAGCGTTTGTTTTACTTTATTTTAATTACTTAAATATAGTTTCATAAAAATTCTATTTTCTCTACCAAATCAATATAAATCTGGCTAAATTGGTAAAAAAAAAAATAAATAAAACAACTTCGGCAATTAAATATAAATCTGGCCAAATTCATTTGTAGAATTAAAACGATTTGAACAAACAGCTCTGCATCTCGAAATGACATGAATAAATGCGCAAGAGAAATGGAACGAAGATGACAAGCCATCAGAGCAAGAGCCAAGCAACAATTCACGAGCAATGATCCAAAGTCTGATAAAAAGCGGGATTAAACTGGCTGCAAAAACCGTTTAATACTGCGGAATAAAAATGCTCTTGTGTGTGTGACCTCCTTTAAAGGGAAAAGAATTGGGATCGCTGGCACAGACACACACACACACACACACACACACACAGAGAGAGAGAGAGAGAGAGAGAGAGAGAGAGAGAAACATTTGACGTTTTATGTAAAAGATGAACAGGGTCATTCAAATTTTTCTTTCTTACTTATTCTACAGGTAAACTTCATAGCTGTCCCTATAATTACAGTTCATATCCCAAAATCTCTAATAAACAAACTGAAGTTATAATCCATCTATTGCTCTAAGCCTTCCCTTTAAAAGGATGAATGTAAGAGAGGTAAATAAAGTTGAAGGTGGACAAACGTGAGTGCCATCTGTTGGGCATTCCGCTAAATAACTAAGCATCCCTCGACTGCCCAATGATAAATAACAGTAACTAGATGAGCACTGAGTAGAGAGCATGCCTTCGCCACGGCAAGCAGTCTTGTTTTGCTCTTAACTCCACTGCGTATTTGTACTTCAATGTATTTTCTTCAAAATCTACTTGATTTGTCCTTGAGTCATACTCCACATGTTCTCCAAATTTCGTGGAAATTGGATCAGTTGTTTGTGCGTTATGTTCACAAACAAAAAATAACGAAACATTAGCCATTTACTTAACAGTGCGATTATTTTCGAAGTACTGCTGGGTACTTGCTCTTTGATGTACTTTAAACAAAATGTTAGATTCATCTTTGGGTCATACCCAACATGACTAACAAGTTTGGGCAAAATCGGTACAGTAGTTTTTTATGTAAAGTTACATACAAACAAACAAATAAATAAAGTAAGAAGCAGATAAGAGTGAATACATGCCCTTTCACTGATCCACAGAAAAACACCAAGGAATATATCATTAGGTAAATAAGAAAATACAAAAATGCTCTGTGTCAACACACATACAAATGACCGCAAAACTTAAAAGAGGCTTGGCACTCAACCATATAACTGTTTCTCACAGGCCTCATTGACTCAATAAGCCTGTCGCAAGTTTCAGAAGAGGAAAAACAATAAAAGGAAAAGACACTTTGGGTGTGTGACAGCCGGAACACCATCGGCAGTTCGACAGTAAAATAGATTAGGGCAAGTTCCGTGTCTTTCCACCAGGAAATGAAAAGGGAAAAGGAATCCGATATACCGATATGCTAATCAGGTCTTACGTCCGTGTAAGGAATTCGTCTTAAGTAGCGAAACGAACAGTTTTATACCATTATTGGACTTCCTGAGAGAGAGAGAGAGAGAGAGAGAGAGAGAGAGAGAGAGATTGATTGATTGATTTGAGGTTTTCTGGCAACTAAGGTCATTGAGTCATTGACGCCGAGAGAGAGAGAGAGAGAGAGAGAGAGAGAGAGAGAGAATTTCAAATACTTGAATAATGTTAATTCTATTTCCACACGTCATTTTAATAGTATTAAAAAGTGTAAAGCGAAGATAAAAGAAAAATGATCAAATCAGTCTCTTGACACCTATAAGTCCCACTTGTTAAATTGCAGGGAAACTAACTCATTGAACCGTGACATTTGAAATGAAGCCAAACGAAGCAGAAAACAATAAAAAAATCTAATAATTCAAGAAATATGTAAACTCGCTGCATCAAACAGCGACACGGTCAACCAGAAGAGAGGAAAAAAACTTAATATGCTGGAAAGTCTAGAGGTAATTTGTGAATAAACTTGTAATATATTTCCTTTTATCGAAAATTAATCAAGCATCAAATCGACACCGATATTCGACGACAAAAAAGACATCTAATTAAGCCAAATATACCGTAAATAACATATTTGTTTAATGAAGAAATTCTAAAGGCGAAATAAAATTTGGACATTTCAGGAATTAATTTCAATGCTGTGAACTACAAAGGTGGATGTAAAATTTTATATATATATATATATATATATATACACATACATACATACATACATACATACATACATACATACATATATATATATATATATATATACACACACATATATATATATATATATATAAATATCATCATCATCTCCTCCTACGCCTATTGACGCAAAGGGCCTCGGTTAGATTTCGCCAGTCGTCTATCTTGAGCTTTTAAATCAATAATTCTCCATTCACCATCTCCTACTTAACGCTTCATAGTCCTCAGCCATGTAGGCCTGGATCTTCCAACTCCTATTGTGTCTTATGGAACACAGTTGAAAGTTTGGTGAACTAATCTCTCTTGGGGAGTGTGAAGAGCGGGACCTAACCATCTCCATCATGATTTCAACCACATATGGCACTCGAATAATCTCTCTTATAGTTTAGTTTTTAATCATGTCCTGCTATTTAACTCTCAATATCAGCAACATAAACATCATAAAATAAAAAAGAAAGAAAGTTTTTTAATGATAGAAAAACATTCTCAATTAGTGCTCGAAATGTCCTCCGGTAAAAAAAAATAGAAATAAAGCAATATTCCGAACAAACTGCTGTAGATCATACCATGAATAAGTCTTTGACTTTTTGTGGACTTACTGACTTAAATAGGCTTGTTGCAAACGTCGCTGTCTGTGATCTGCCGGGGTTCGAATCCTGTTCAAGCTCGATAATTTCCTGTAGGGATTGCAACCCTGTGAGTTAAAGATGGGGGTTTAGGGGAGCCTGTAGGTCTACCTGCGGAGTCATCAGCAGCCATTCCCTGCCCCTCCCTGGTCTTGTCTTCAGGAATCCTTGACTAGGAGGTGTATGTAGGAGGGAAAGAAGACGTATCTCCATAAGTCACCTTGTAATGTCTGTCTCTAATCGTGCAAGTCAAATTTAGCACGATGAAACAGGAAGTCTGTAAAATCAACTATATTTAAACTAGTGTAGGCGATCCGTCAAAAAATAAGACAAAATATTTAGATTGATATGCACACGCACACATCCACCCCTTCTCCCCCTACCAGAGGGGCATGGGGAGCTTAGCGTAACCGTGAGTGTGTGTGTGTGTATATATATATATATATATATGTGTGTGTGTGTGTGTGTGTGTGTGAGTGTGTGTGTATATGTATATATATGCATATATATATATATATATATATATATATATATGTATATGTATATATATATATATATATATGTATTTACATATATATATATATATATATATATACACACAACCGAACAAATTCCTCTCTCTTATAAAGGAGAGTTGCTTATTACGATTGATGAAAAATTTGCAAGAAATTTGTTGCCATTACGAACACATAAAACTTTCCCTGAGGTCACACGTTAAGTAATAAGAATTTAATAACCCTGTAATTAAATGACGTTTCAAAGAACGTAAATAAAATATACCACACGACGTTGGTGAGAATTTGAGCTGTCTCACGATTGTCAAATTCTGTTCCACATTTAGCATTATTCTTTAATTATTCTGTTTCTTTTTCTTTAATGGAAAAAAGGCAATACGTCGACATCTCATTTAACTTCGGATCTAAAAGATTCAGTCATTAATAAGTCGATTAGACAGTCCTAAATTTAGCGGTAATGAAATCAGGAACATCATTACAGACATAAAATGCTTTCACATTTTAATCTCACAAAGGCACTTGCGGGCAAATTGCACTATAATGGACATTTTTGGTTTTAAAGTACTTAAACTTAGTGTGTTGATATATATTACTCGTACAACCATAACATACATATGTGCATGGATTTTACATACACACACACACATATATATATATATATATATATATGTGTGTGTGTGTGTGTGTGTGTATGCATACATAGATACATACATACATACATACATTCACACACACACTCACACACACACACACACACATATATATATATATATATATATAAACAGTAGGTTGGGCAAAGCACCAGCCATCCGTTGAGAACTACCGCCAGAGTTATTGGGTATTATACCAGGCTTAATAGTACTACACTGGAACCCTATCTGGTTACGGCTCAAGTTTCTTTTACCTACACTTACACTAAATAGTCTGCCCTATTCTTCACACATTCTCCTCTTTCTTCATTCACCTGATAACACTAAACTAACCGATCAATTATTCTTCACTATGGGGTAATCTATTGCAATTTAATTATTCAGTGGCTACTTTCCTTTTGATAAGGGTATAAGAGATTCTTTAGCTTAGGTAACCAGCTCTTCTAGGTGAAGGACACTCTAAAATCAAACCATTGTTCTCTAGTCTTGGGTAGTGCCATAACCTCTGTACCATGTTCTTCCACTGTCTTGGTACTCAGAAAAGGGGCGAGACCCCACTTATGAAGATTTTCTCCAGTTCTTCCAACTGTAGCTCTTGCTAGATTGAGTATCCAGCTCCTTTTTACAGAGGTTGGTTTCATGGGGAAGAAATTCACGATGGGCTCTGGATGGCCTCATCAGGTGGGTAATAGTATGTTTCTCTCCAGCATTCTAGATGGTAAGTAGCTGACTATGGGGTGGTTAAGAATCTCTGACAGGATATCAATCTTTGTCTAACCCCCCGATGATCATGGAGCG
>NC_090762.1:28646820-28654320 GCF_036898095.1 Palaemon carinicauda
TAGAAAACATATACATATATCGAAAATACTCCTAACTATATTAGTTTTAAAAATTGGGTTTTTTTTTTTTCATTAAAGAGACGACGACGTAGCTATCTTAATTTTCCAACCCCCTGATCAGTGAATCCAAGAAGCAGAGAATTAGATGGCGAGACAAGGTGAAGGATGATATGGAGAGAAGGAGTGTGGTGGAAAGATAAATCTAAAGATAAACTCATGCGAAATTGCATGAAAAAAACTAACTGGCAAACATATTGGTCTCTTAGACATAACCACTTCAAAGGCAAATGTTACTTTAACCCCTATAAACATAATTAAAGAAAGCAAGATTTAACACCTCATAAACATTCTTTAAAGGTAGCTTATGAATGGCAGAAGTGAGGAACAATGACAATGCCTTAGAGACTGACCATACAATACATATGATCAGCGTCCAAGCGTCCTCTTCCCCCAAGCTAGGACCAGAGAGGGTCAGGCAATGCTACTGACGACTCAGCAGGTACAACTATAGTCTCCCCAAACTCGCCATCCTTAGCTCACAAGGATGACCAGGCTGCAGACACTACAAGAAAGTATTAAGCTTGAGATTGTCTCGAACCCCAATCCAGCAAATCACCATACATGGACGTTTAAAATAGGCTACCACAACCCTAGAGAGAGAGAGAGAGAGAGAGAGAGAGAGAGAGAGAGAGAGAGAGAGAGAGAGAGAGAGAGAGAGAGAGAGCATAAGAAACAATTTCTACACCTCCCGAACAGTCCTTTATTAGCAAAGTCAATGAACTAGGACATTACCGACGAATTCCACTGAAATAATTACGTCAATGCTATTTTTCGTGTTGGAGCTCCTGCTTTTCCAACTAGGGTTGTAGTTTACGTATAGTCAATTCTTTTTAGTGAGGCAGATTTACACCGACTAGCAGGGGTGCCCTTTTAGCTCGGCAAAGTTTCCTGATCGCTGATTGGTTGGACAAGATAATTCTACCCAATCAGAAAGCAGATAACTTTTCCAAGCTAAAAGGGCACCGCTGTGAGTCGGTGCAAATGCGCCTCATTAAAAAAAAAAAAAAAAAAAGTGTAATAATAATAATAATAATAATAATAATAATAATAATAATAATAATAATAAAACATGTCACTCTTCAGGAGTGCCTGCGGCTACTGATAACTACCAAGTTTCCTTTCGACAAAAATTGCACCTGACTCAGAGCAATAAAACCCCCTAAACACCTCCCCTCCCTACAAGACCACCCCCCACCCCCACCCCTTCCCACCTTCCTCAACATCCTCAGCCCTTTTTCTATTATACATTAAGTACTCGTTTTCCTCTGGGTGTTTTTTTCTGCTTTACTGTTTCCTTATTCGTATATCCAAAATAAATGAAATAGAGGAATAAAGGCATAATGCTACATCATTTGTACAAAATACAGAGCTGTATTCTTCTAGGCTATAACTAGGTTTGCGTGTAAAAATTTTTTGTATGTACATATATACGTACATATATATATATATATATATATATATATATATATATATATATATATATATATATATATATATATATATATATATATATACACACACATATATATATATATATACATACATATATGCATGTATAAATATATGTCTGTATATATAACTAGATAGATAAATAGACAGATAGATAGATAGGTGTGTGTGTGTATGTGAGTGCACGCTTCTTTGCATGCGTGAAGCAATAAGGAATTGTTGGAAAATTGATGAGAAAAAATAAATTCAAACCAAAAGGACAGAAATGGCAATAGAAAACTTCTGACCAAGATATTTCGTATTCGGCGGTCACCTCACCTGTAGCCTAGCCTAGAAAAAAAGTTTCTTAGCGTGAATTCTGAATATCCCTATTATTTCTCTTTCACTTTATTTTAATCAAAAACATGTGAGTGCAGAGATAAACATATACAGTACACACACACACACACACACACACACACACACACACATATATATATATATATATATATATATATATATATATATATATATATATATATATATATATGATCAGCAAAGCGTTACTAGTCAGGGCCATCCATACTAGGTAGGTTTGCTCTGAGCGATCAAACCAAAGTCCCCCCACCATTAAAAAGCACTTGGCCAGCGTGGTGATGAATACTGGCAAATCATCAGGCACGGATAAGGACATCATGAGGCCTTTGTCCTGCAGTTAACCAGAAACCACTCATTTGTAGTTGATATATGTATGCATATATAAAAATTATGAGAGAGAGAGAGAGAGAGAGAGAGAGAGAGAGAGAGAGAGAGAGAGAGAGAGAGAGAGAGAGAGAGAGAGAGAGTCAGTTCCCTTTATTTTTCTTTCATTATAATATTCTCTCTGTTTCCATATTTCATTTCCTCACAGGGCTATCTTCCCTTCTGGAGGCCTTGGGCTTATAGTATTCTGCTTTTCCTATTAGGGTTGTAGCTTAGCTTGTAATAATAATAATAATAATAATAATAATAATAATAATAATAATAATAATAATAATAATAATAAAAGAAATTTCCCCACGCACTATTCGACCAATTGGCTTCTCCAGCTTCCTCTCAAAATAACTCAAAATAATGCCAATATTTCTTCGACTCATCTCCGAAGAAAAAACTCAAAAGGGTTCAAGATGTTCCGTCGGCAGCAATACTTATTTTCGCACTCTTGCCTTCCCTTATCGCAAATGCGTGTTCACATGCTAATTAATTTTGCCCAATTGCCAAGGAAATCAAGACATACAATCTCCTGCGTCCTTCCATTGGCCCTAACATTTTTGGTATCATTACACTTGGGAAGAAGGGTGTGGAATGAGTTGCTCTCCAGATAAGGGAGCAAGTAAGGGGAGTAAGATGAGGCAGGAACTGTAAATAAACGAAAAAGATGCTCCTGAGAGAGAGAGAGAGAGAGAGAGAGAGAGAGAGAGAGAGAGAGAGAGAGAGAGAGAGAGAGAGAGAGAGAGAGAGAGAATATCTTCCCACGTTGCATCGCCCGAATCAGTTTAAAGGTTTAAAAGGTTTAAAGGCCACTCATGAATGGCAGAGGCAAGGGACGGTGACATTGCCCTATCAAGCAGGACAATGCCCTAGAGACTGACCCTCTCCTCCTAAGCTAGGACCAAGGACGGCTAGGCAATTGCTACTGATGACTCAGCAGATAAACCTATAGGCTGCCCCAAACACCCCATCCTTAGCTCATAAGGATGGTGAGGTTGCAGCGATCAAAGGAACTAACGAGTTTGAGCGGGACTTGAGCCCCAGTCTGGTAATCACAAGTCAGGGACGTTACCACCTAATGGTAGAGATTAATTTGCTTCCATTTACAACATTTTCTACTTACACTTCATACATAATTCTTCCTCTTTCCTCAGTACTGTTATATGATGATAATTATGAAGGTTAAACCCACATCTCCCCATACTATTAAATCCATAAGAATTAACCGGCTATTATCAAATCACGTTCTGCTGAATGAAGGGTTCTCTATGATAAAACTACGTTAATTAGCCACGAATAACATTATACCGTATACATTCATCCAACCTCGTGTCCTTCAAAAAAGAAAAATAAAGTGGGTGGGGGGATATAATCCATACTCGTTTTCCAAAATGCATATCTATAAAAGCAATTATTTTTCTCAAATAATAAAAAATCATATGTACAGGATGTCCCAAAATAATGAATATACTCTTTGGATTGTTACAACTTGTTCAATTTATTGATATGAACGTGGAAAACAGATTTTTTTTTCTAACATTCTCAAATTCCCCATGTATCCTTACTTTTTCACTGTACATTGTTTCTCTCCTGTGAATCTATTTTCCACGTCAATATAAATAAATTGAACAAATTGTAACAATCCAAAGAGTGTATACATTATATTGGGACACCCTGTATATATCATAAACAATCAGTGTGCACAGACTATGAACGTAGTGATTACACAACTAAAGGCAAAAAGACACTGGATCATCTTGTTTACATCATTCCCCCATAAGAATTATATACACATCCCATTGAACCGAGGAAATAAGTCGCCATCAAAGAGGATACTGTTATCGCTACAGCAAACCTTGACATTTCAGTTTTTTTTTTTTTGTTTTTTTTTCACTTCGAATATAACAGCAATGAAAACAACCACGTTAAAGGGATGTACGTTCGTAATGCTAAGCATGCAGTTAATTCTAATAGTCAGGTCTTCTCCATCATGAGGCTCAATACTACAGAGTACTCTAGAAGTTTTATTCCAGATGTGACCAAGTTGTGGAATAATCTTCCTAATCGGGTAATTGACTTCATAGACCTTTAAATGTTTTCATGTTGAACAGGCTGACCTTTCTTTTTATAGTTTATATATGTAATATCTGTTTTAATGTTGATAATGTTTTTTTTTAAATATTCTATTTTAATTGTTCATTACTTCTTATATCGTTTATTTATTTCTTTAATTCCTTTCCTCACTCGGCTATTTTTCCCTGTTGGAGCCCTTGGGCTTATAGCATCTTGCTTTCCCAACAAGTGTTGTAGCTTAGCTGCTGCTACTACTACTACTACTACTACTACTACTACTACTAATAATAATAATAATAATAAAAGCCACCTTTATCAAATGGAACAAAACAATGATAAACCAAGAATATCATTCCAATGTTCAGATTTTGTGGCCGATGTGGTAACGTCCCTCACTGGATAACGTCAGACTGGGGTTCGAATCCCGCTCAAACTCCCCAGTTTCTTTGGTCGCTGCAACCTAACCATCCTTGTGAGCTAAGTGTTGGGGGAGCCTATAGGTCTATCTGCTGAGTCATCAGCAGCCATTGCCTGGCCTTCCTTGGTCATATGATATATGGTCAGTTTCTAGAGCATTATCCTGCTTGAGCGACCTCTATCCTTTAAACCGACTGAAGAAAAATAAATGTCTAGTCAGTATAATGAAAAAAAAAAAAAAATAGGCAATTCCATTGTTAACATGTCTATGGCTGATAACACTCAATAAGTTCCTTGTATTCATATAGTTAATTAGCTGAGGTTTGCAGATAATACATAATTTGAATGGAGATAGCATTGAAAACTTAAAAAATGGTAAAGAAGTCTAATAGATTTGTTTACAAGTCACTATAATACAAAAATGTTGTCTATCTATGCATATTAATATGAATTTTCCGTCTCTATTTATCTATAAGTAGATTGAAGCCATCTATTTATCCTGGGGATATGTAAACAACAGAAAATATGTATCTCTCCTACCTATCTATTATAAAGAATGGAGTCACTGTGATTCAATGGGACAGATCGGATGTAAGATTTCAAAAGTTATGACTGAAAAATCACATTTTAAAAGGGAAACACAAGAACACTACCTAAACTAAGGATTTTAACCTAACCTAACCTAGGAGCCATATCCTTACTGATTTAATTACCTAGGGGCTACGGCCCCCTGCATACTCCCTTAGACTGGCATAATCTTAGTTTACTCTAGGACTACTAAGGTTAAGTCTCAACCCATTCTTTGCTTCCAAACTAGCTTTTCTCCTGGCAATGTAACACTAAATCATAATATTTCGTAAATGCTCATTTCCTCCTACGCCTATTGAGGAAAAGGTACTCGGTTAGATTTCCCCAGTCGTCTCTATCTTGAGCTATTAATTCAATACTTCTCCATTCATTATCTACTGTTTCGCGTTTCATAGCCCTCAGCCATGTAGGCTTGGGTATTGTAACTCTTCTGGTGCCCCGTCATCTATTTTCGTAAATCATATTTTCGTAAATCAGACCAAAGTAATAAAACAGTTTACACTTGTCCCAACAAACTACATTCACCCCAACAGAATACATCAAAATACCAGTTTCCTAAACACTAAAGACTCACTACTAAAAAACCTGTAATCATTTAATCATTTCCAAAATCTAAATCCTGTAATTCCTCTTCATTCATGAGAACTAAAACCTTTAATTCTTCCTGCAAGAACTGACGATGGCCATGAAGTGTTTTTCTAAACATTTCAGCAATAAAATATCTGAAATTATCTAATCAATTCCAAAATCTATACCTGTAATTTCTCTTCTTTCATGAGAACTAAAACCTTTAATTCCTCCTGCAGGAACTGACGATGGCCATGAAGTGTTGCCTTTTGCTGGTAGTCTCCTGCGCCCTTCTAACCACCCCAGTGGCTGCCCGACCTAGTCACAGGTAAGATGCAGATTCCTTGAGGATTTATGAGGCTAATGAAGGATTTTTTTTTTTTTTTTTTTTTTTTTTTGTGACGGAGGAAGTCAAATTCCTATGATTTGATAGGTCCTATTAGTTGAAAATCACAGCTAGTTTTATCAATTGTCTTTTCTTGATGTTATATTTTTATTATGGACCTATAGTGTAATAATAATAATAATAATAATAATAATAATAATAATAATAATAATAATAATGAAAATGATAATAATAATGATCCTATCAAAATTCCTCCCATAAAATCCACACAGCTGTTTACAAAATGCAGATCTATAAAAGCAATTAATTTTCAGCGATCCTGAAACAGCGTTAGCACAAATAAACAAAAATCAGATGGATCTTTATCATAAACAATTCCCCCATTAGAAATTCTATAAACATTCAATTTCCTTCCTTGTATCTACAGACAAAAGCGAGTGAGTGATCAGCGCCTTGCCGAACTGGAAACGCTGCTGGCTCTAGCCCGGATGAAAAACCGAAAATTCGTGACTGTCCCAGTGGGCTACGGACTCATTGATGTCCACCAGATGTGAGTGTACTAAATATTTCTATCTTTTTACTATGCTCTTGTCGTTTTCCTTGCGGTGGCCGATGTGGTAACGTGCCTGACGGGTGAACGCCTGACTGGGGTTCGATTCCCAATCAAACTCGATAGTTTCTTTGGTCGCTGCAACCTCGCCATTCTTGTGAGCTAAGGATGAGGGGTTTGGGGGATCCTATAGGCCTATCTGCTGAGTAATCAGCAGCCATTGCCTGGCCTTCCAGTATATATGGGCTACAGTATATATACAGTATATATATATATATATATATATATATATATATATATATATATATATATATATATATATATATATATATCAGTAGTAAATTTGATAATGGTAACTAATCTCCGATAACCAAAACAAAATAATTTGGTGGAATAATTCAAACTTTCCAATAAGTAGCTTGATAAACATTCAACGCCAAATCTTAAAAACAAATCTTGCCTATTAATAAACATCATAATTCCCCCTTTCCTTCGACAGCGGTCGCCGAAAACGCTCCGAGCCCTTGGAAATCGGGCACCAGGACCCCTCTTCCTCCTCCTCCTCCTCCAGCAGCGACTATGACCTGCACGCGTTCTCATCCGCTAATTCAGACTCCATCAAAGAGGAACCGCTTCTGGGTGGGAACTACTCCGACGACGAGGAATCCAGCGAGGTCGAAGACAGCGGGAGGGACCGGACGGGCTATATGCTGGCCGGATT
>NC_090762.1:28659320-28661820 GCF_036898095.1 Palaemon carinicauda
TAATAATAATAATAATAATAATAATAATAAATCCTATTTCCTTTCTCTCCTTCCAGATCCTGCCGAAGGAAGATTTTAATACCAGGCCCTAATTTATTCTGTCTAGTCATTTGTGTTTCTGTGTGTTCCGTACGCCCTTAGCAAGCTCCCCGCCATGACACTTAGCTCCCAAAAGAAGCTGCCAGTGAAGGAATCAACACGACGATGTTCAAGTTCCACGGATTGATTGATTTCTGTCTCACCGACGTCTCAAGAAAGGATAATGAAGTTTCCGAATAAAGGGAAAATAATCTAGAGGAAGTTATGGTGAAGTTTAAAGAGAGAAAAAAAAAAACTTAATAAACAAAATCCGATTTTCATGCTTTTGCTCTTCCATGATTTTTTCATTGGTTATCTTATTATCTTATTTCCATTTGAATCATCATTTTTTATAGCTGATTTGTGTTTATTTCTCCCAGACGTAACATATCCTTCAATATGGCTATTGTTGAACACAGAGAGAGAGAGAGAGAGAGAGAGAGAGAGAGAGAGAGAGAGAGAGAGAGAGAGAGAGAGAAACCTATGGACTTTTGAGTCCTTGGTCTTTATGACAATGTTTTTGTTTTCTAATTTTCTGAAATCGCTTAAAATTTCCATATTTCTTTTCAAATCCCATTTTTTTCATTAGACATTTTAAAACCTACATAGGAGATCTATGCTATGTTTTCACTCTTAAGAATAATATATTAATAACAATAATTTGAAAACTCTTACTTCAATATTAATTAAGATAACCGAAAAAAACATATTCAGTCGAAAATATTAAAAACATATTAGGGAAAAAATAACCATATTCAGTCGAAAATATCAAAAACATATAAATA
Source organism: Palaemon carinicauda (assembly GCF_036898095.1). Classification (NCBI taxonomy): domain Eukaryota; kingdom Metazoa; phylum Arthropoda; class Malacostraca; order Decapoda; family Palaemonidae; genus Palaemon; species Palaemon carinicauda. The sequence continues at coordinate 28,660,184 of NC_090762.1, forward strand.
TTCACATTTCAATATCAATGAAAAAATGAAATTTTTTTTTTTTTTTAAAGTAACTATACAGCTTTGTTCTAATGACAATAAGATACAAGTTGTAGACACCGTATTTAATTCAAATGTAATCTATCATTTAAAACATATTTCGTTCTGTTTATAGCTCTCTTGTATTCTATAACCATTAGAAAAGCGTATTCTAGTTATTTATGTTATTCATTAAAATAATTTATAATTACAAATGACTTTTAATTATATAAATGATCAACTTTATTTATTCATTTGTTTAAATATTTGTGTCCAATGAACGAGAAGACAATAAAAATATGAGATGAAAAAAAAATAATGTCAAATAGACTTTAAGCAAATGCAAAGTTGCTTTCTTGTCCTTTAAGAGGAAACAGATAATAAGAGAATGAAAACAATGATAATGATAAAAAAAAAAACGTGTGATGAAAAATAAAATTATGTATAAATATTGATAAGAATGTTATCTAAATAACTATGCATAATTTTTCCAGGGCATCTCACTGTTAATGAGAGATGGAAAATGAATTCTATATACTTGTGGGTAAAAACTTTATACACTATTCATCTATACATCTATGAATAATATTGAAAAATATATGACTGTTAAGATACAAACTACCTATATAAAATTAAAATAAAAACATGAATATTATTGACAAAAAGATTCGTTAATGTTGATAATGAATAAATAACATTTGGGTCTTGAAGACTGGAATGAATAATAATAATAATAATAATAATAATAATAATAATAATAATAATAATAACAATAACAATAATAATAATAATAATAATAATAATAATAATAATAATAATAATAATAATAATAATAATAATAATAATATTAATTTAGCAAATAACTAACACCATTGGCGTCACGACTTACCCATATCCAATTTATTTAATAGATCATAGAAAACAAAAGTATACAAAATACACTAATGTATAATAATAAACCTGCAAACCTTACCTCCACATACATACGTAGATATACTTGAATAAAAATTGGCCGAAACACTTTAATTACAAACACACGCAAGTCACCTGTATTTATCTTCCTCGAGTTCGAGGCTGGAAGACACCCATGAACAGCCTTTAAAGGTTTATTGGCTGTATATTAACGAGTAAATGGCAATATATTTACTAGTGGACTGCAGTATATTTACTAGTAAATTGTAATAAATTCAATAGTAAATTGCAATATATTAACCAGTAAAGGGCAATCTATTCACGAGTAAACTGCAATGTATTCACTAGCAAATTGTAATAATTTCACTAGTAAACTGCAATATATTACCTATTAAAGTGTAATATATTCACTAGTAAATTGCAATACATTAACTAGTAAATGACAATCTATTCACTAGTAAATTGCAATGTATTCACTTGTAAAGTGTAATATATTCACTAGTAAACTGCAATACATTAACCAGTAGTGTAATATATTCAATATCAAATTGCAATATATTAACCAATAAAGTGTACTATATTCAATAGTAAGTTGTAATATATTAACCAGTAAAGCGTAATATATTCAATAGTAAGTTGCAATATATTAACCAGTAAAGTGTAAAATACTCACTAGTAACTGCAATATATCAACCAGAAAAGTGTAA
>NC_090762.1:28666820-28684320 GCF_036898095.1 Palaemon carinicauda
AAGTTTGGAATTGCTTTGAAATAATAAAAAGTTTGGAATTTCTTTGAAATAATAAAAAAGCTTGAAATTGCTTTGAAATGATGAAAAGTTTGGAATTTCTTTGAAATGATAAACAGCTTGGAATTGCTTTGAAATGATAAAAAGTTTGGAATTTCTTTGAAATGATAAAAAGATTGGAATTGCTTTGCAATGATAAAAAGTTTGGAATTGCTTTGAAATGATAAAAAGTTTGGAATTGCTTTGAAACGATAAAAAGTTTGGAATTGCTTTGAAACAATAAAAAGCTTGGAATTGCTTTGAAACAATAAAAAGCTTGGAATTGCTTTGAAACAATTAAAAGTTTGGAATTGCTTTGAAACAATAAAAAGCTTGGAATTGCTTTGTAAATATAAAAACCTTAGAATTGCTTTGAAATGATAAAAAGTTTGGAATTGCTTTGAAATGATAAAAAGTTTGGAATTGCTTTGAAACCATAAAAAGTTTGGAATTTCTTTGAACTGATAAAAAGCTTGGAATTGCTTTGAAATGATAAAAAGTTTGGAATTGCTTTGAAACAATAAAAAGCTTGCAATTGCCTTGAAACAATAAAAAGCTTGGAATTGCTTTGAAATGATAAAAAGTTTGAAATTGCTTTGAAACGATAAAGTTTGGAATTGCTTTGAAACAATAAAAACCTTGGAATTGCTTTGAAACATTAAAAAGTTTGGAATTGTTTTGTAAATATAAAAAGCTTGGAATTGCTTTGACACAATAAAAAGTTTGGAATTGCTTTAAAACAATAAAAAGCATGGAATTGCTTTATAAATATAAAAAACTTGGAATTGCTTTGAAACAATAAAAAGTTTGGAATTACTTTGAAACAATAAAAAGCTTGGAATTGCTTTGAAACGTTAAAATGTTTGGAATTGCTTTGAAACAATAAAAAGCTTGGAATTGCTTTGAAACGATAGAAAATTTGGAATTGCTTTGAAACAATAAAAAGCTTGGAATTGCTTTGGAAATATATAAAGCTTGGAATTGCTTTGAAATGATAAAAAGTTTGGAATTGCTTTGTAAATATAAAAAGCTTGAAATTGCTTTGAAACGATAAAAAGTTTTGAATTGCTTTGTAAATATAAAAAACTTGGAATTGCTTTGAAACGATAAAAAGTTTGGAATTGCTTTGAAACAATAAAAAGCTTGGAATTGCTTTGAAACGATAAAAAGTTTGGAATTGCTTTGAAACAATAAAAAGCTTGAAATTGCTTTGAAACAATAAAAAGCTTGAAATTGCTTTGAAGTCATAAAAAGCTTGAAATTGCTTTGACACAATAAAAAGCTTATAATTTCTTTGAAACAATAAAAAGCTTGAAATTGCTTTGAAACAATAAAAAGCTTGAAATTGTATTGAAACAATAAAATCTTGGAAATGCTTTGAAACGATAAAAAGCTTGAAATTGATTTGAAAAAAATAAAAAGCTTGAAATTTATTTGAAAAAAATAAAAAGCTTAGAATTGCTTTGAAACAATAAAAAGCTTATAATTGCTTTAAAACAATAAAAAGCTTGAAATTGCTTTGAAACCATACAAAGCTTGAAATTGCTTTGTAAATATAAAAACCTTAGAAATGCTTTGAAATAATAAAAAGCTTGGAATGGCTTTGAAACAATAAAACGCTTGAAATTGCATTGAGACAATAAAATCTTGGAAATGCTTTGAAACGATAAGAATCTTGAAATTGATTTGAAAAAATAAAAAGCTTGGAATTGCTTTGAAACAGTAAAAAGCTTGAATTTGCTTTGAAAATATAAATAGCTTGGAATTGCTTTACAACTATAAAAAGGTTGGAATTGCTTTGAAACAATATAAATCTTAGAATTGCTTTGAAACAATAAATATATTGGAATAGCTTTGAAACAATAAAAAGCTTATAATTGCTATGAAACTATAAAAAGGTTGGAATTGTTTTGAAACCATAAAAATTTTAGAATTTCTCTGAGAAAATAAAAAGCTTGGAATCGCTTTGAAGCAATAGAAAGCTTAGAATTGCTTTGAAACAATAAAAAGCTTGGTAATGATTTGAAACAATAAAAAGCTTGAAATTGCTTTGAAACAATAAAAAGCTTAGAATTGCTTTGAAATAATAAAAAGCTTAGAATTGCTTTGAAGTCATAAAAAGCTTGAAATTGCTTTGAAACAATAAAAAGCTTAGAATTGCTTTGAAATAATAAAAAGCTTAGAATTGCTTTGAAGTCATAAAAAGCTTGAAATTGCTTTGAAACAATAAAAAGCTTAGAATTGCTTTGAAACAATAAAGAGTTTAGAATTGCTTTGAAACAATAAAAAGCTTAGAATTGCTTTGAAACAATAAAAAACTTAGAATTGCTTTGAAACAATAAAAAGTTTAGAATTGCTTTGAAGTCATAAAAAGCTTGAAATTGCTTTGAAACAATAAAAAGTTTAGAATTGCTTTGAAACAATAAAAAGCTTAGAATTGCTTTGAAACAATAAAAAATTAGAATTGCTTTGAAACAATAAAAAGTTTAGAATTGCTTTGAAGTCATAAAAAGCTTGAAATTGCTTTGAAACAATGAAAAGCTTAGAATTGCTTTGAAACAATAAAAAGCTTAGAATTGCTTTGAAGTCATAAAAAGCTTGAAATTGCTTTGAAGTCATAAAAAGCTTGAAATTGCTTTGAAGTCATAAAAAGCTTGAAATTGCTTTGAAACAATAAAAAGCTTAGAATTGCTTTGAAGTCATAAAAAGCTTGAAATTGCTTTGAAACAATAAAAAAACTTATAATTGCTTTGAAACAATAAAAGCTTGGAATTGCTTTGAAATGACAAAAAGCTTGGAAACGGCCTTATTGTGATTAATAAACAAATGATGTGGAGGGGGGAATTGTTCATACATTATAGTCCATGAGCCAGACAAGATATCGGTACCACCTCTGGTGGCAAAACTTTTTTAGCACCAATTTGTAGATTGGGTCCCTATAAGTACATTTAAATGTGATAACCTCTTCAACGGAGTAGCTTAATATATTTTTAGGCCACTCAAAGTTTTTGCTATTATTTTCTATTTGTTTTTATTTATTTTATTTTATTCTATTTTTACAACCTTTGTAATTTGTTGTAAAAGTGGGGGTTTTCTGTCAATAATTGGTGTGTGAACCCATGATAATGTTAGAAGATAATACTACTGTATTTAAATTGAGTTTTTATTCAGATTTTCAGCAGTTGAAGACATTTTTAAAGATATTCCTTTCAGAATTTTCATTTTTTCCGGAATGATAAGAAGTAGATGATGTAGGTAAGATTCTCAATCATAATGTGTAATCTTTACTCTTTTCAGAGTTTCCATTGAAGTCAGTTAGTTTAAGTCACTTACTCCTAAATCATATTGATGATGATGAAATCCTGTACATAACTGAAGTTATGTACAGTTAGAATCAAAAGAACGCAGACACCCGGGCGAAATCTTTCGTCAGATGTCTTTAGTGTTCCCATGACAAAACAGAAAAGGTGTTGCTCTTCTTACTACTACTATGAAATGGGCGGAGCCCTCTCCAACCTTAACAAATCAAAGATAGCAAAGGGGTGTTTTTGCTAGTGAAAGCATTAGAATTTTACAAATCGAGTTGCCATATTTCATTCTGTTTTATCATTTGACGTTTCAAATATCCACTGCAAATACTGAATACACACATACATACACATGTATATAAATGTATATATAGTGTATATTTATATATATGTATGTATATATATATATATATATATATATATATATATATATATATATATATCATGAATCCGCCAAGTCATGTAGAAATTATTGGAGTATCGCAGGTAAACAATTCCTTCCGTTAACAGCTACATTAGATTATTTCGACATTAGTCTTGTTCAAGTCACCGATGAAAGAAAAAGTATATTCAGATATGGTTCGATACAAAATAATAATAATATAAAAACACCATACATGAGTTGCCGGCTTAAATGACATTCAGAGAGAGAGAGAGAGAGAGAGAGAGAGAGAGAGAGAGAGAGAGATTCGGCCTGAATACATCGTTTTTAATATATTTGTATTACGTTGGTCAAAATTCACCCGTAACTTTTTGAGTTAGGTTAGTGACAAACAAATACACAGAGGTGAAAACATGTCCTCCTTGGCAGAGGTAATAATAATAATAATAATAATAATAATAATAATAATAATAATAATAATAATAATAATAATAATAATAATAATAATAATAATTGGACCAAAACGTAAATTTTGAGAGTTCTGATGAGGTGAATATTGGCCCGCGCACTGAGCCATTTTATAATTTGGAATTGCAAGATATTTCTTTGGATTTATTAAACGTAATTAGTTCTCCTTACCTTCTAAATTCCTGAATTTATCCATTTATTCAAACCTACCGAAATCTTGCAACCCTTCCAGAAACGACATTATTACTTCCCATTACTTCCATTCTTGCCTGTTTGTCTTTCAACAATTCCAACTCTTAGTGAGTTAAAGATTCACTTCACGAACATCATGGCTCTAGAGAATGGAGCTTATAATGTTTCTCAAGATTATATTTATTTTGAAATTGAGCTTCATGTAAGTGGGTGTTATAAACTCGACGCTATATATATATATATATATATATATATATATATATATATATATATATATATGTATATATATATATATATATATATATATATATATATATAGTATATATATATATATATATATTAAACACACCCACATATATATATATATATATATATATATATATATATATATATATATATATATATATATATATATATATATATATGTATATATATATGATGAATTTTGCCAGTGGGAAGGGGGGAGCCCAGCCCTGCTAGCGGAAAGGGGGGAGCCCTTCCCTGCCTGTAGTGAGGGGGGAGCCCCACCCTACCTGCGGGAAGGGGGGAGCCCCGCCCTGCCAGCGGGAAGGGGGGAGCCTCGCCCTGCTATCAGGAAGGGGGGAGCCCCGCCCTGCCAGGGGTAAGGGGGGAGCCCCGCCCTGCCAGGGGTAAGGGGGGAGCCCCGCCCTGCCAGCGGGAAGGGGGGGCCCGCCCTGCCAGCGGGAAGGGGGGAGCCCCGTCCTGCCAGCGGGAAGGGGGGGCCCCGCCCTGCCAGCGGGAAGGGGGGAGCCCCGCCCTGCCAGCGGGAAGGGGGGAGCCCCGTCCTGCCAGCGGGAAGGGGGGAGCCCCGCCCTGACAGTGGGAAGGGGGGAGCCTCGCCCTGCCAGTGGGAAGGGGGGGGAGCCCCACCCTGGCAGTGGGAAGGGCTAGCCGGAAGGGGGCCAGCCCTGCCCAGCCAAGAATAGAGAGTTCCTGCATCTAGCTTATTTTTTAAAAAAAAAACATAAAGGGTGGAATCAGGAAGGCAGTCATGTAAAGCAAAACAAGAATCTTGAAGACTTCTTCTTTCTCTCCATGAGGAAGAAGTCTTCAAGATTCTGCTTTTGAAGACTTCTTTCTTCTAAGAAAAAAGGGATCAACAACAAGTGGAATCAGGAAGGCTGTCATGAAATGCAAAACAAGAATCTTGAAGACTTCTTCTTTCTCTCCATGAGGAAGAAGTCTTCAAGATACTTGCATTGAAGACTTCTTCTTTCTCATGGAGAAAAAGAAGTCTTCAAGATTCTTGTTTTGAAGAATTCTTTCTTCTAAGAAGAAAGGGATCAGCGACAAGTGGAATCAGGAAGGCTGTCATGAAAAGCGAAACAAGAATCTTGAAAACTTCTCCTTTCTCTCCATGAGGAAGAAGTCTTCAAGATTCTTGTTTTGAAGACTTCTTCTTCCTCATGGAGAGAAAGAAGAAGTCTTCAAGAATCTTGTTTTCAGGACTTCTTTCTTCTAAGACGAAAGGAATCAACGACAAGTGGAATCAGGAAGGCAGTTATGAAAAGCTAAACAAGAATTTTGAAGACTAATAACTGATTTATTTGAAAGGATTCGGACAGAAAAGGCAGGAAGAGGGAGACAGGAAGTAGAACGGGAGAGAAGAAATAAAGTATCCGAAAAGGAGAACTAGTTATTATTTGTTGATCACTTTACGATTGTGCGGATTTGAAATGAGAAAGTAAAGTCCATAATGTTGAAGATCCAAAAATAAAGATTGTGCAGAATAAGGCGGAAACTACACAGAAGTAGAGAATATTGAAGGACCAGAGAAAGCTAAAATTCTTCAATCTGAAGTAGTTTTTTTTTCCTCTAAAAGGAAGAACTTCTAGGAGAGACACTCCAATTGGACATCTTCCTGTTAGCACGGCTTTGGGATTGGAGACTTTTGGTTTATTGCGCCCCGGATTTGAAATTCGGGCTCCAGCTTCGGTCGTCATTTTGTGTCAGACTCATCATCATCTGTCTGTCACCAGTGTTCGTGTCATCCAACACAAGTAACAGCTTTTAAAAGATACAACCAGAGCTCCGTTCCCCTTACGGGCTGCCAACACAAGGGGCCGTGGTCCGCCTTGTATATAGGCGAGTCAATCTAAATCATCATCATCAGGAGAGGAAATTTGAAACACGAAACCTCTTACGTATAAAAAGGATATTTTAATTGCAAAGGGATCAATGGTTCAATTGGGTTCCGTCGTTATGAAACGCCTTCAAGATGTTCGTCAAAAGAAATTCGACCAAGAAGCGCAACGGCAGGAGGAGAGAACTGGCCAAACGAATACTCTGAGGAAAGATGAATCGGACGATGATTATGATGATGATAAAAATGATTAAAACTGATATTTTTGTCGATATATGTACAAAAAAAACCATAAAGTTAACAAGAACATGAAGCTATATTGTTGTGCATATAGGTTGCTTATGGTATACAATGGACATGCGTAAATAACGTCTGCTTGAACAATAATACTATTCCCTATCTGTTTCCTATAGTGATATCATGTATGCATTCTTTTATACCACATAAAAGGGCTTTGATTTTGTCTTCCCTTCTATGTATACATAGAGTAGTCTGTTTCAGTGTATTATGCTAGTTAATAAGGCAGATGTAAAAACGCAACTAGTAAAATTGTACGGCGAAGTTGGTATGCGGATCGGACCAGAACCGCCAAATATTTCTAATTTGATTTTTAATTTTCAAGGAAAACGGCAGTTACTGTTACAAATGTGTCTCTCACATTGACAAGTAAGTCCTTGAAATGTTGTCTGATCATGCCTTAAGCAGGCAAATAGGATGTGATGCATCTGAAGTGTATTGTTTAAATTTTGTGGGACAAGAACTTGCCCCACCCCCTAATTTTTCCTCTTGAGCTGTTTTACCTAAAAAAACAAAAAATGACACAGAACCAATATAATTAGGTATCTAGGGGTCTAGTTTCTTTATAAATACACAAATACATGTAGCCAATACCTGATATCTAGTCAATAGAAATATATAAACTAGGTATTACCAGCTAAAGGGGAAAAATCCAAGTTTTTGAGTTAATAGGGTGATATTATTTAACGGCTCATAACCATACTTAAGCTACCACAAAGCAATGGTTATCACATGAAAATATTAGCGGTAGGTATGTATCTTTCTAAAAATCAACACTAGGATTTGCCACCCTGGGTGGTACCAATTAGTAAAAAATCTGGTCCTGGCTCATGGACTATTACAGGTAGTCTAAATATGCTTCTGAACGATAGCATCAATTTATGCCTATCTATCCTAATCCCAATAAATAATTTTCACAAACTGAAAATGATAATTAAAAAGAAATTATATAAAATAAAATTAAAATCTAAACCAGTGACTTTGCAATTTGTTTACATTCTTTAATTTTCTTGAAAATTGTCGTTTAAAAAGTTTAAAAAAAATTGAGGGAAATAAAGCTTATGAAAGAAATTAATGATGTCTACATTCCATGCCTATGAGAGGCAACAGTAACAAATCCAACCGTTTCTGGTCCACTGCAGGACAAAGATCTCAGATATGTTAATTAATGTCTGGAGTTTGGCCAGTATTCATCATCAAGCTGGCCACTGCAGATTGGTGATGGTGGGAGACTTTCGTCTGATCGGTCTAACAGCAAATTAACCTATATATATCCATCCGAAAGGGACGGATATATATGTATGTAAATGTGTGCATATATATATATATATATATATATATATATATATATATATATATATATATATATATATATATATATATATATATGTGTGTGTGTGTGTGTGTGTGTGTGTATATCTATATATACAGTATATATATATATATATATATATATATATATATATATATATAAATATATATATTATATATGTACATATATATACAAATATATGTATGTATATATACATATACAGTATATATATATATATATATATATATATATATATATATATATATATATATATATATATATATATATACATATATATATATACTGTATATATATATATATATATATATATATATATATAATCATATATATATATGTATATGTGTGTAAATATACACACACACACACACACACATATATATATATATATATATATATATATATATATATATATATATACATATATATATATATATATATATATATATATATATATATATATATATATATATATATATATATATATATATATATATATTACTTGGTAAGCGCTACTCTAGTTGGAAAAGCGGGATGCTATAAGTCCAAAGGCTCAAAAAGGGAAAAATAGCCCAGTGAGGAAGGGAAATAAAAAAATAAATAAACTTCAAAAGAAGTTATGAACAATAAAAAATATTTTAGTTGTGTATGTATGTATATATGAATATATATATATATATATATATATATATATATATATATATATATATATATATATATATATATATATATATATAAGTAACGAATATATTTAGGAATCAGTTCCTCTTAAGAACAACAAAACCAACGAAAGTCGATTAATGGCCAAACAAGTTTGAGGTATCAACGAATTTCATTAGACGAAGAAACCGAACATCGAAACCTTTGAGAAGCATTTAAAATTCCATTAAAACAAAGTTTTCCTCTGAAGAGGCCATCTGACTAGAAGTGAAAGATTAAATCGAAGGAAGAAGCAAAATAAAAAAGATTCTCTCTCTCTCTCTCTCTCTCTCCTCTCTCTCTCTCTCTCTCTCTCTCTCTCTCTCTCTCTCTCTCTCTCTCTGAAGTGATAATGTATCACTTGGATGAAAAGTAATGAGATGGAAGGTCTATCTATGGTGGTTCTATATTTTATTATTATTATTATTATTATTATTAGTATTATTATTATTATTATTACTTTCTAAGCTAGTTGGAAAAGCAGGATGCTATTAGCCCTAGGGCCCCTAAAGGGAAAATTGCCCAGTGAGGAAAGGAAACAAGGGAAAATAAAATATTTTAGGATCTGTAACATCAAAACAAATATTTCTTATATAAATTATAAAAACTTTAACAAAACAAGAGAAGGAGAGTTTAGATAAAATAGTGTTCCCGAGTGTACCCTCAAGCAAGAGAACTCTAACCCAAGACAGTGGAAAACCATAGTACAGAGGCTATGGCACTACCCAAGACTAGAAAAACAATGGTTTGATTTTGAAGTGTCCTCCTAGAAGAGCTGCTTACCATAGCTAAAGAGTCTCTTCTACCATTTCCATGAGGATATTGGCCACTGAACAGTCATTGTGCAGTAGATAACCCCTTGAGTGAAGAATTGTTTGGTAATCTCAGTGTTGTCAGGTGTATGAGGACAAAGGAGAATGTGGTAAGAATAGGCCAGACTATTCAGCAAAAGGAAAGGTGAACCGTAACCAGAGAGAAAGATCGAATGTAGTACTGTCTGGTCAGTCAAATGACCCAATAATTCTCTAGTGGTAGTATTGGTTTCGTATCGGGAAAGGTTTATGTTGTCAATTTAGAAGAATAGGTTCGAATAATAATAATAATAATAATAATAATAATAATAATAATAATAATAATAATAATAAATCTGTACAATGTAAGTCATTAAAAAATCAATTATTAAAAGTTAATTTCAACCACAAAAAAAAGACAGGACATCACGCGAAATTAGGTTATTTTGTAATTAACAAAATAAAAAAAAAGAAAGAAAGAAAGAAAGAAAAAAATAATAAAAAAACAACAGACCTAATGACAAGTTAAAATTTTTTTATATATTTCTCAACCAAGATGAACCCAAAGGTTTAAGCTCATTCACAGACGCCAAACGTACCTGATTTGCATATATTTCTTCTTACTTCAAAGGTTCTCTCTCTCTCTCTCTCTCTCTCTCTCTCTCTCTCTCTCTCTCTCTCTCTCTCTCTCTCTCTCTCTCTATATATATATATATATATATATATATATATATATATATATATATATACTATATATATATATATATATATATATATTCTTCAAAAGAAGTTAGTATAGATAAGGTAAAGCAAAGAATTTCTTTAATTTGTTTAATTTGTTTTTCATAAGAATAGAATTTTAATTAAAAAAAACATGGTTCTCTCTCTCTCTCTCTCTCTCTCTCTCTCTCTCTCTCTCTCTCTCTCTCTCTCTCTCTCTCTCTCTCTCTCTCTCTCAATTATGATTCTTCAAAAGAAGTTAGTATAGATAAGGTAAAGCAAAGAATTTCTTTGATTTGCTTAATTTGTTTTTCATAAGAATAGAATTTTAATTAAAAAAAACATGGTTCTCTCTCTCTCTCTCTCTCTCTCTCTCTCTCTCTCTCTCTCTCTCTCTCTCTCTCTCTCTCTCTCTCTCTCTCTCTCTCTCTCTCTCTCTCTCTCTCTCTCTCCTCCTTTTATTTTTCCAATCGACCTTCACAGGTCATTTTTAATTATTCCATTAATCACTCTGGACTAATGACCTTAGAGAGTTGATGACTAAAACCAATCTGTCTTCTTAGCAGTTCCCAAACTTTCAGAACTCTCTACTCTTTCTGCTTTTACAGAATTCTTGCTATTAATAAAAGAAGATTTTTTGGACCCAGTTTTCTTTTCATGTCAGTAGTTTTGGTAATGATGGTAATTTTTCGTCTATTTTAAATGCCTTTGTGAAGCCTCACAAAATATAATTCAGCAGGTTTTAGATATCGGAGCATATTTGCAAATTTAGGTATGAAAGCCCAGGCTGGGGTCCAATACAATTGGATAAAATTTCGAAATTGTTCGACGAAGTTACAGTTAAGAGGCTGGACGAAAGGCATTTGATATTATCGCCTTCGTCGTTTATAAAGAGAGAAAGAAAAAAAATACTACTACTACTACTACTACTACTACTACTACTACTACTACTACTACTACAGTACCGATTTTGACCAAACTTGGTAGTTATTTTGGAAATGACTTAAGGATGAATCTGTAACATTTTGAATAAAGTACATCAAAGTACGCAACTGTACTTTGCAAATTGTAGTAATGTTAAGTAAAAAGCAAATTTCGTTAGTCTTTATTTTGTTTATGAATAACATTACGTAAAAACTACAGGACCAATTTCAACAAAACTTCTTGAACATGTAGGGTATGACCAAAGAACAAATCCATTTCATTTTAAAGAAAATACATCGAAGTAAAAGTACGCAGTGGAGGTTAAACCACAATAAGACTGCTTGGCGCAGTGAAGGCATGCTCTCTACTGAGTGTCCTTTTAGTTAGCATTGTGGCGATACAAAATCTAAGGGACCCCGAGTTCAAGTATTCATTTCTGCTGGACAGATTTCACGGACAAAAAAATGAATTTACTATCCCTGTGAGTCAGGTGGCTCATATGTCTACTTGCTGATTCCTCAGCAGCCATTGCCTGGCTCCCTATGGCCGTAGCTTGGGTGGAAAGGGGGTTTGTTCTGCCTCCCTATGGCCCTAGCTTGGGTGGAAATGGGGTTTGTTCTGGCTCCCTATGGCCCTAGCTTGGGTGGGAAAGGGGTTTGTTCTGGCTCCCTATGGCCCTAGCTTGGGTGGAAAGGGGGTTTGTTCTGGCTCCCTATGGTTCTAGCTTGGGTGGAAAGGGGGGTTTGTTCTGGCTCCCTATGGCCCCAGGTTGAGTGGAAAAAGGTTTATTCTGGGTCCCTATGGCCAAATCTTGGGTGGGAAGGGGGTTTGTTCTGGCTCCCTATGGCTCTAGCTTGGGTGGAAAGGGGTTTTTTTTCTGGTTCCCTATGGCCCCAGGTTGAGTGGAAAGAGGTTTAATCTGGGCACCTATGGCCCTAGCTTGGGTGGAAAGGGGGTTTGTTCTGGCTCCCTATGGCCCTAGCTTGGGTGGAAAGGGGGTTTGCTCTGGCTCCCTATGGCCCTAACTTTGCTGGGAAGGGGGTTTGTTCTGGCTCCCTCTGGCTCTAGCTTGTGTGGAAAGGGGGTTTGTTCTGGCTCCCTATGGCCCTAGCTTGGGTGAAAAGGGGGTTTGTTCTGGCTCCCTATGGCCCCAGGTTGAGTGGAAAAAGGTTTATTCTGGGTCCCTATGGCCAAATCTTGGGTGGAAAGGGGGTTTGTTCTGGCGCCCTATGGCCCTAACTTGGGTGGAAAGGGGTTTGTTCTGGCTCCCTATGGCTCTAGCTTGGGTGGAAAGGAGGTTTGTTCTGGCTTCCTATGGCCCCAGGTTGAGTGGAAAAAGGTTTATTCTGGGTCCCTATGGCCAAATCTTGGGTGGAAAGGGGGTTTGTTCTGGCGCCCTATGGCCCTAACTTGGGTGGGAAGGGGGTTTGTTCTGGCTCCCTATGGCCCTAGCTTGGGTGGAAAGAGGGTTTGTTCTGGTTCCCTCTGGCCCTAGTTTGGGTGGAAATGGGGTTTGTTCTGGCTACCTATGGCCAAATCTTGGGTGGAAAGGGGGTTTGTTCTGGCTCCCTCTGGCCCTAGCTTGGGTGGAAAGGGGGTTTGTTCCCGCTCCCTCTGGCAATAGCTTGTGTGGAGAGGGGGTTTGTTCTGGCTCCCTCTGGCCCTAGCTTGGGTGGAAAGGGGCTTTGTTCTGGCTCCCTATGGCCCTAGCTTCGGTGGAAAGAGGGTTTGTTCTGGCTCCCTCCGGCCCTAGTTTGGGTGGAAAGAGGGTTTGTTCTGGCTACCTATGGCCCTAGCTTGGGTAGAAAGGGGGTTTGTTCTGGTTCCCTCTGGCCATAGCTTGGGTGGAAAGGGGGTTTGTTCCCGCTCCCTCTGGCAATAGCTTGTGTGGAAAGGGGGTTTGTTCTGGCTCCCTCTGGCAGTAGCTTGGGTGGAGAGGGGCTTTGTTCTGGCTCCCTATGGCCCTAGCTTGGGTGGAAAGGGGCTTTGTTCTGGCTCCCTATGGCCCTAGCTTGGGTGGGAAAGGGGTTTGTTCTGGCTCCCTCTGGCCTTAGCTTGGGTGGAAAGGGGGTTTGTTCTGGCTCCCTATGGCCCTAGCTTGGGTGGAAAGAGGGTTTGTTCTGGCTCCCTCTGGCCCTAGTTTGGATGGAAAGGGGGTTTGTTCTGGCAACCTATGGCCCTAGCTTGGGTGGGAAAGGGGTTTGTTCTGGCTCCCTCTGGCCCTAGCTTGGGTGGAAAGGGGGTTTGTTCTGGCTCCCTATGGCCCTAGCTTGGGTGGAAAGAGGGTTTGTTCTGGCTCCCTCTGGCCCTAGCTTGGGTGGAAAGGGGGTTTGTTCTGGCTCCCTCTGGCCCTAGCTTGGGTGGAAAGAGGTTTTGTTCTGGCTCCCTATGGCCCTAGCTTGGGTGGAAAGGGGGTTTGTTCTGGCTACCTATGGCCCTAGCTTGGGTGGAAAGGGGGTTTGTTCTGGCTCCCTATGGCCCTAGCTTGGGTGGAAAGAGGGTTTGTTCTGGCTCCCTCTGGCCCTAGTTTGGATGGAAAGGGGGTTTGTTCTGGCAACCTATGGCCCTAGCTTCAGTGGAAAGGGGGTTTGTTCTGGCTCCCTCTGGCCCTAGCTTGGGTGGAAAGGGGGTTTGTTCCCGCTCCCTCTGGCAATAGCTTGTGTGGAAAGGGTGTTTGTTCTGGCTCCCTCTGGCCCTAGCTTGGGTGGAAAGGGGCTTTATTCTGGCTCCCTATGGCCCCAGGTTGAGTGGAAAAAGGTTTATTCTGGGTCCCTATGGCCAAATCTTGGGTGGAAAGGGGGTTTGTTCTGGCTCCCTCTGGCCCTAGCTTGTGTGGAAAGGGGGTTTGTTCTGGCTCCCTATGGCCCTAGCTTGGGTGGAAAGAGGGTTTGTTCTGGCTCCCTCTGGCCCTAGCTTATGTGGAAAGGGGGTTTGTTCCCGCTCCCTCTGGCAATAGCTTGGGTGGAAAGGGGGTTTGTTCTGGCTCCCTATGGCCCTAGCTTGGGTGGAAAGGGAGTTTGTTCCCGCTCTCTCTGGCAATAGCTTGTGTGGAAAGGGGGTTTGTTCTGGCTCCCTCTGACCCTAGCTTGGGTGGAAAGGGGCTTTGTTCTGGCTCCCTATGGCCCTAGCTTGGGTGGAAAGGGGCTTTGTTCTGGCTCCCTCTGGCCCTAGCTTGGATGGAAAGGGGCTTTGTTCTGGCTCCCTATGGCCGTAGCTTGGGTGGAAAGGGGCTTTGTTCTGGCTCCCTATGGCCCTAGCTTGGGTGGGAAAGGGGTTTGTTCTGGCTCCCTCTGGCCCTAGCTTGGGTGGAAAGGGGGTTTGTTCTGGCTCCCTATGGCCCTAGCTTGGGTGGAAAGAGGGTTTGTTCTGGCTCCCTCTGGCCCTAGCTTGGGTGGAAAGGGGGTTTGTTCTGGCTCCCTATGGCCCTAGCTTGGGTGGAAAAAGGGTTTGTTCTGGATCCCTATGGCCCTAGCTTGGGTGGAAAGGGGGTTTGTTCTGGCTACCTATGGCCCTAGCTTGGGTGGAAAGGGGGTTTGTTCTGGCTCCCTATGGCCCTAGCTTGGGTGGAAAGAGGGTTTGTTCTGGCTCCCTCTGGCCCTAGTTTGGGTGGAAAGGGGGTTTGTTCTGGCTACCTATGGCCCTAGCTTGGGTGGAAAGGGGGTTTGTTCCCGCTCCCTCTGGCAATAGCTTGTGTGGAAAGGGGGTTTGTTCTGGCTCCCTCTGGCCCCAGGTTGAGTGGAAAAAGGTTTATTCTGGGTCCCTATGGCCAAATCTTGGGTGGAAAGGGGGTTTGTTCTGGCTCCCTATGGCCCCAGGTTGAGTGGAAAAAGGTTTATTCTGGGTCCCTATGGCCAAATCTTGGGTGGAAAGGGGTTTTGTTCTGGCTCCCTCTGGCCCTAGCTTGTGTGGAAAGGGGGTTTGTTCTGGCTCCCTATGGCCCCAGCTTGGGTGGAAAGAGGGTTTGTTCTGGCTCCCTCTGGCCCTAGTTTGGGTGGAAAGGGGGTTTGTTCTGGCTACCTATGGCCCTAGCTTGGGTGGAAAGGGGGTTTGTTCTGGCTCCCTCTGGCCCTAGCTTGGGTGGAAAGGGGCTTTGTTCTGGCTCCCTCTGGCCATAGCTTGGGTGGAAAGGGGCTTTGTTCTGGCTCCCTCTGGCCCTAGCTTGGGTGGAAAGGGGGTTTGTTCCCGCTCCCTCTGGCAATAGCTTATGTGGAAAGGGGGTTTGTTCTGGCTCCCTCTGGCCCTAGCTTGGGTGGAAAGGGGCTTTGTTCTGGCTCCCTATGGCCCTAGCTTGGGTGGAAAGGGGCTTTGTTCTGGCTCCCTATGGCCCTAGCTTGGGTGGGAAAGGGGTTTGTTCTGGCTCCCTCTGGCCCTAGCTTGGGTGGAAAGGGGGTTTGTTCTGGCTCCCTATGGCCCTAGCTTGGGTGGAAAGAGGGTTTGTTCTAGCTCCCTCTGGCTCTAGCTTGGGTGGAAAGGGGGTTTGTTCTGGCTCCCTATGGCCCTAGCTTGGGTGGAAAGAGAGTTTGTTCTGGCTCCCTATGGCCCTAGCTTGGGTGGAAAGGGGGTTTGTTCCCGCTCCCTCTGGCAATAGCTTGTGTGGAAAGGGGGTTTGTTCTGGCTCCCTCTGGCCCCAGGTTGAGTGGAAAAAGGTTTATTCTGGGTCCCTATGGCCAAATCTTGGGTGGAAAGGGGGTTTGTTCTGGCTCCCTATGGCCCCAGGTTGAGTGGAAAAAGGTTTATTCTGGGTCCCTATGGCCAAATCTTGGGTGGAAAGGGGTTTTGTTCTGGCTCCCTCTGGCCCTAGCTTGTGTGGAAAGGGGGTTTGTTCTGGCTCCCTATGGCCCCAGCTTGGGTGGAAAGAGGGTTTGTTCTGGCTCCCTCTGGCCCTAGTTTGGGTGGAAAGGGGGTTTGTTCTGGCTACCTATGGCCCTAGCTTGGGTGGAAAGGGGGTTTGTTCTGGGTCCCTCTGGCCCTAGCTTGGGTGGAAAGGGGCTTTGTTCTATCTCCCTCTGGCCCTAGCTTGGGTGGAAAGGGGCTTTGTTCTGGCTCCCTCTGGCCCTAGCTTGGGTGGAAAGGGGGTTTGTTCCCGCTCCCTCTGGCAATAGCTTATGTGGAAAGGGGGTTTGTTCTGGCTCCCCTCTGGCCCTAGCTTGGGTGGAAAGGGGCTTTGTTCTGGCTCCCTATGGCCCTAGCTTGGGTGGAAAGGGGCTTTGTTCTGGCTCCCTATGGCCCTAGCTTGGGTGGGAAAGGGGTTTGTTCTGGCTCCCTCTGGCCCTAGCTTGGGTGGAAAGGGGGTTTGTTCTGGCTCCCTATGGCCCTAGCTTGGGTGGAAAGAGGGTTTGTTCTAGCTCCCTCTGGCTCTAGCTTGGGTGGAAAGGGGGTTTGTTCTGGCTCCCTATGGCCCTAGCTTGGGTGGAAAGAGAGTTTGTTCTGGCTCCCTATGGCCCTAGCTTGGGTGGAAAGGGGGTTTGTTCTGGCTCCCTCTGGCCCTAGCTTGGGTGGAAAGGGGCTTTGTTCTGGCTCCCTATGGCCCTAGCTTGGGTGGAAAGGGGGTTTGTTCTGGCTCCCTCTGGCCCTAGCTTGGGTGTAAAGGGGCTTTGTTCTGGCTCCCTATGGCCCTAGCTTGGGTGGAAAGGGGCTTTGTTCTGGCTCCCTATGGCCCTAGCTTGTGTGGAAAGGGGGTTTGTTCTGGCTCCCTCTGGCCCTAGCTTGGGTGGAAAGGGGCTTTGTTCTGGCTCCCTATGGCCCTAGCTGGGTGGAAAAGGGGCTAGGTTCTGGCTCCCTATGGCCCTAGATAGGGTGGGAAAGGGGTTTGTTCTGGCTCCCTCTGGCCCTAGCTTGGGTGGATAGGGGGTTTGTTCTGGCTCCCTATGGCCCTAGCTTGGGTGGAAAGAGGGTTTGTTCTGGCTCCCTCTGGACCTAGCTTGGGTGGAAAGGGGGTTTGTTCTGGATCCCTATGGCCCTAGCTTGGGTGGAGAGAGCGTTTGTTCTGGCTCCCTATGGCCCTAGCTTGGGTGGAAAGGGGTTTGTTCTGGCTACCTATGCCCCTAGCTTGGGTGGAAAGGGGGTTTGTTCTGGCTCCCTCAGACCCTAGCTTGGTTGGAAAGGGGGTTTGTTCTGACTCCCTCTGGCCCTAGCTTGGGTGGAAAAGGGGTTTGTTTCACTGCAAAATTCAGAAAATAAGAATATGATCAAAGATACGGTACAAATCAATTTGTTATCTCCGCCAAAGAGGTTATGTTTTCGAGTCGG
>NC_090762.1:28689320-28731820 GCF_036898095.1 Palaemon carinicauda
GGGTAAGTGCGTGTGTGTGTGTTTTTGCAGAGAGAGAGAGAGAGAGAGAGAGAGAGAGAGAGAGAGAGAGAGAGAGAGAGAGAGCGCTGCGTTCTGCTGATGACTAGAAAAGCCTCGGGGTGGGTGGGTGGGGGTTGACACTTACATTACCTAAGCGATCGTCAACTTAATTTCCCTTGACCCTGTTGATAAAGTTACATAAATCTTTCCCCCCTCACTTTTATCTCTGCGACCTTCCCTCAGTTATTTCCCCTCATTCTTGAAATTTAATATTCGCCTTGACGCTTTTCCCCTCTTGCTCACCTTTGGGCTAGCAAATCACAATCGCATTTTCAAATCGAATTCGCAATCCTTGTCTCTGGCGGATTGAGGAATGGATTTTGGCTTAAATGCTACAATTTGGACAAGTTAAATGTCATATTTTGGATACAGTAAATGTGACATTTTTGGAATACAAATGTGACGTTTTTTATACTTGAAAAGTGACATCTTGGATGAACTAAATATGCTCTAGAGGTACTTGATGTGAAATTTTAGAGAAAGCAAATTCATTTTATAGAGAGTACCTTCCACTCGGTCCGCAAATGCAGTTTCCTACCATTTGATTTTTAACTCGTTCCACTAGCTTCCTTCCACCAAACTGTGTAACCTCCTTAACGTGACTCCGTTCTTGTAATCGCTCCTATAACAATATCAATAATAATATTCCTCGTCGTTTTCTGTTGAGCTGATAAGCTATATGCTAGGATATAATCGTATATAGTATTGGGACTGTTTAATGAACATGAATAACTTGCATATTGCAATGATTTGCAATCTATACATGCTCCCCAACCCTTTGGGGAAGGGAGGTCAGTTGCCATGAATAATAAAAGCATATTTAGCAGTCAATCAAAGCTATTTAATGTGATATTGCATGTTGCCAGTATCTACATATTAATACGATAGCATGTGTGTTAATTATTTTGTCACGCTTTAAAGACAACGAAAATAATTTCATGGTATACTCTTACAAATTCACGCTTTAAAGAAAACGGAATAATTTCATGGTATACTTTTACAAATTCACATTAGACTTTGATTACTTAACCAAAGCACATCTTATATAGTTTTCCCAATTTTGTCTTTAGCACATGACTTTTTTTAAATATTAGACAAAAAATTGAGTTCTATCAATTTGCATAACCTATATTATAAAATTTATTATTATTATTATTATTATTATTATTATTACTAGCCAAGCTACAACCCTAGTTGAAAAAGCAAGAGGCTATAAGCCCAAGGGCTCCAACAGGGAAAAATAGCCCAGTGAGGAAAGGAAATAAGGAAATGAATAAATGATGGGAACAAATTAACAATAACTCATTCTAAAAACAGTAACAACGTCAAAATAGACATGTCATATATAAACTATTGACAACGTCAAAAACAGATATGTCATATATAAACTATAAAAAGACTCATGTCAGCGAGGTCAACATAAAAACATTTGCTCCACCTTTAAACTTTTGAAGTTCTACTGATTCAACTACAGCACCCGATTAGTAAGATCGTTCCACAACTTGGTAACAGCTGGAATAAAACTTCTAGAATACTGTGTAGTATTAAGCCTCGTGATGGAGAAGGCCTGGCTATTAGAATTAACTGCCTGCCTAGTATTACGAACAGGATAATATTGTCCAGGGAGATCTGAATGTAAAGGATGGTTAGAATTATGAAAAATCTTATGCAACATAAATAATAAACTAATTGAACGACGGCGCCAAAGATTAATATCTATATCAGGAATAATAAATTTAATAGACCATAAGTTTTTGTCCAACAAATTAAGATGAGAATCAGCAGCTGAACACCAGACAGGAGAATAATACTCAAAACAAGGTAGAATGAGAGAATTAAAACACTTCTTCAGAATAGATTGATCACCGACAATCTTAAAACACTTTCTCAATAAGCCAATTGTTTGTGCAATTGAAGAAGACACAGACCTTATGTGTTTCTCAAAAGTAAATTTGCTGTCGAGAATCACACCTAAAATTTTGAAAGAGTCATACAAATTTAAAGAAACATTATCAATACTGAGATCCAGATGTCGAGGAGCCACCGTCCTTGACCTACTTACAATCATACTTTGAGTTTTGTTAGGATTCAACTTCATACCCCATAATTTGCACCATGCACTAATTTTAGCTAAATCTCTAGTAAGGGATTCACCAACCCCAGATCTACATTCAGGGGATGGAATTGATGCAAAGAGAGTAGCATCGGGACATTTTATTCAAACATGTATATGGTTAGGAACAAGATAATTAGTATTGAAAATATCATTTCGTGTAATTTACACGGGTTCCGCTAGTTGAGGACTTACTACAATATGATATAATAATTCAAGCTGTATCAAACATACATATCTGAGTGGGGATACCTTAACGTGATTTGTGTATCGCCTTGATCAGCAAAGCTGTTCTGGTCAGGGTCACCCATACTGGGCTGGTTTACTGTGAGCGATCAGACGAAAGTCTCCCATCACCACCAATCCACAGTGGCCAGCGCGGTGATGGAAACTGGTAAAATCCCAGACATAAATAAGGAAATGGCTGAGCTTTTGTCTTGCAGTGGACTAGAATTGGCTTTGTTGTTGTAAACAAATTAGTATACAAAATCCAAAGAAGAACTATACGTAAATGAGTGATAATACAATCTTCACCATTATAATCGGGTTAATTATTACTATCATTATTCATATAATTTTCAAGATTATCATCCTTAATATGGCAATACTGTCCTCAATAACAGTAATATAGGGTTTTGTATGTTAAAGCTCAACCTCATGCCTTTTTCGAGACCAGATTTGAAAAATAAGATGACATTGGAGGAACCTGCCTCTTAAATAAAACGAAGGATATAAAGGAAAAACAGAGGCAGTGAGAGATTACCAAAGATCTGTCATCAGAGGAAAAAATTGCAAATTGAGAAAAATTTGCAATTCTTATACGTCTCTTATAAAAAAAGGTTTGCACTTCGTTTTTATGAATAAATAATGTCGAAAATACGTTATAGGGGGATTTTCATACTCTATCTGAATATGTTCGAAAAAGTAAACACTGAAAACAAATAGTTAAAATAATGGCTATAAAAGAATATTTGCTAAAAATGAAGCGCGAGAAATATAAAAATCTCCTTTGGCCTACCAAGATTCATCTATTCCTTGTCTTTGAACGGCTTTCATTACTGCTGAAGTTTTGACAGAATAAATAGCTTTCTCATAGTCTATAAATGCCATACATAGTGGTTTGTCATACTTTATTGATTTTTCATTAACTGCCTATAGTTCGGTCTTTAATATATAAAACAGTTTTCCGTTCGAATAATATTTCAGAGTAAATACAACGAAAAAGGAAGAAAAGTATTTTCTTTAGGCTTGAAACATATCGCTTTAATTCCAATGGAAACAGCTGAACCCCAGTCTCTCTCTCCTCTCTCTCTCTCTCTCTCCTCTCTCTCTCTCTCTCTCTCTCTCTCGCTCTCTCTCTCTCTCTCTCTCTCTCATCCAGGAGGGTTCATTGCGTTATCTTAAAATAAAATCATTGTTTATACAAAACTTTAAAAACTTATACATAACCCTACTTGGGATAGCAGGATGCTATAAGCCCGAGTGCTCCAACGGGGAAAATAGCCCAGTGAGGAAAGGAAATAAGGCAATAAATAATCTATATAGGCTATAAAGAAGTAATGAATAATAATATAAATATATTTTGATCAGTAACAACGATAAAATAATCTGTCATATATAAACAATGAAGAGAAAAGTGTGCCTGAGGGTAGCCTCAAGCAAGAGGATATAAAGAAATAATTGAAAAAAAAACATTAATATTTTATCTTTACTTATTCTAAAATCCCAAATGACAATTGCTCATCCTTATTGTTATTAGTTCCGCTTGAGTTTCGAGTAAAACTTACACAGAGAATAAATTAATAAACTTCCCCGTGCAATAATTAGATGCCATAATATGGACTCACTTCTCACAAAGTCATTTCCCTTTCATATCTTCTTGAAGATCGTCAGATATTGCGGAAATTGAGAAGTCTACAATATACCACTGTGCGGAAGTTGTTCGCTTATAAAAGTCCACCTTGAGATCAGTAGGTTTACGATTTTGACAGTCAAAACTATATCAGGATAGAATTCACGAATTCTCTCTCTCTCTCTCTCTCTCTCTCTCTCTCTCTCTCTCTCTCTCTCTCTCTCTCTCGTATGTGAAACACGACTCGTTCAACGAAGAAATTTCTTACAAATGGTTTATTGAAGTCTGAACAGAATAATATTCTCTCTCTCTCTCTCTCCTCTCTCTCTCTCTCTCTCTCTCTCTCTCTCTCTCTCTCTCTCTCTCCTCTTTGCTGTAAAGTTAAACAGGAATATGTTATGCAACGACCCAAATAGCAACACTGTGCCCAAATGTAAAGCAAAAATGGGAATGTTATTCAGACACTTAAAACCAAGAAAAGCTGAGGCACATGATTATGCTGTACGAAACTTATGTACGTGGTACACTCGAGTACTGCAATGTGATATGGTACCCCACACTACCAAAAGGATATTGCACAAATAAAGATTGTACAAACGTCCTTTTACTGCTAGAATAGAAGAAGTTAGGGACCTTGAACTACTGGGAAAGACTGCAATTTTCAAAATTATACAGTCTAGAGAGAAGAAGAGAACGCTACAAGATAATACAAGCATGGAAAACAAATCGAAGGAATTACTGAAAAACATCATGGAGCTAAAAATATCAGAAAGGGCAAGCCGAGGTAGATAAATAGTGCCCAAAACTATACCAAGAAAAACTAAGGAAGGCACACAGGACATTAATCCACTAAGCACCAGCATCGATAATGTAGCGACATTTAATGCGCTGCCAGCTCATCTAAGAAACATATTAGGAGTGAGCGTAGATGTGTTTAAGAATAACCTCGACTAAAATGCATCCCAGACCATCCAAGACTGGAAGATGCAAAATACACCGGAAGATGCATAAGCAACTCTCTGGTGGATATACGAGGTGCCTCACACTGAGGGACCTGGGGGAACCTAAACATAGAATAAGGCAATAAGGTTCTCTCTCTCTCTCTCTCTCTCTCTCTTCTCTCTCTCTCTCTCTCTCTCTCTCTCTCTCTCTCTCTCTCTCTCTCACACACGATTCTTGATCATATTCGAAGTAAGGTGACACTTCTTACAATTTTGTTGATTGCAAAGTTGCTGGCCAAGAGCGAGACTGGCGACCTGAAATTTGTTACTTCACCAAGGCGTCCCCCATGGGGTAACAAAAGGCAAAAGAAATTGTAATACTGACGCCTTTATTCAAATATCTACGGCAACGAAGAGAATTTAGAAAACTACAAATTCTAGTTGATGTAAAATTCAACATTCATGGATCCAAGGAAAGCTAAGAGGAGGGATCTAAATTAGACTAGAAAGATGAAATGATACATATGGTCTAACTTACTGAACTGAAAAAAAAAGACCGTCTTTACACTTTATTGTATATGCTGGAATAATAATAATAATAATAATAATAATAATAATAATAATAATAATAATAATAATAATAATAAATAATTATTATTATGATAATGATATCTCGAAGTAGACTATCATTCAAGCAGGTTTCATTGATGGTTATAGCTGCCTCAGTTACATTTATTTTGTAGTTGTGTTTTTCAACTTCTCTGATTATACTTTTCTCAACAATACTGCATGCTGCTAGCAACTGTGTTACGTTGGTCATCGGTAGGTATGGGAGCAAAATGCATAGAAAAATTCTGGGATTTTACAAAAAATTTACTAGACATAAACTTGTCATATACTAGAGTCAGTTGCAATGCGTTTCGAGAGTGTGCCGGGTATCTCCTCTCGTTTTCGGGCTAGAAGTGGAACGATATAAGCAGGGCTGGCTCTATTTATCCTGGGCGGTAGTTAATTTGGAAGCTGGTTGGTGACTGATCCCTGTGAGGGGAGCTAGTACCGAGTCTGGGACGGAGCAGCTCTCCCATTGGTTGTGGCGCTCGCCGGGAGGGAGTCCGTCGCAGTCAGGCTGCTGCTTAACTCAAGGTTGTTGGAGTCAGGCGGGGTCTGAGTAATACTCTGAGTAATGCTGGGCTGAGCTCCCAGCACTGTGCGATGATTGGCCAAGATGGAGGCTCCCTGAGCGGGGCTTGGCGTCAGGCTAACTGTTCTGCCACTCAGCTCAAAGGTCTAGTATGTTCCAAGCTGCTTCCTGATTGGCTGAGGCACTCGCCACTAGAGTCTCATGTTTGGCAAGGGGTTGTTTTCTGTTCCTACGGCAGAAGAAGAGCATTTCTCCTACGGCAGAAGAAGAACATTTCTTGAGTAGTGTTTGAGGTTCAACTTTCCTACTGGATGAGTAAGGCCTCCAGGATCCTTAGTCTTCTGCCGTCCGGGCCCGTTGCCGATAATCGTGGCATTCCCAATGATTGTCCTATATTTTGATACTTTTGTTGAGCACCAGGAGTTGGTGCATCTCAATAGCTCCTTTCTGAACGTGGCAGGACAAACATTTAGCAATTTTCAGCATCGTCATTTCTAATATAACGGACTGAGCATGCAAGAGAAATAGACAAAATTGGACTTCTTCAGAAAGTCCAGCCGAGTTGTTCTTCTTGAGGGATCCGGTCCTCATTGAGGATACGAGCAAAATTTTCGGACGCACTGATCGTGGGATTTTGTTCAATATCCTCCAGACAGAATAAGAATTAGAATTAGAAACAATAAAAATTTTATATCATACGTAAAAACAAACTTAATAAAGATAATAACAATATGTAGGCGACTAAATATTAAGACAAAAATGGAACTCAAAGACTAACTAAAAATGTCAGATAAAATGGGTCCAAATAGCGGAGACGACAAATCATGCAGAATTTAATACCTATCAGGATAGTCACTTCAACTGAAGGGAAGACAGTAAGAATGGTTTTGAAAAGTAATACCATAGAGGAAGATAAAGGATAAATATGGAAAATACGTCTTGGTAAGCCACCAGGCTTCCATGTACCTCCTATTAAGCCTGCCGACACCCCGTTAAAAATACATGAGGAAGAGTAAACTACTAGAATAGTTTGCCTGAGGGTACCATCAAACAAGAGGACTCTCACCCAAACTAGTGGAAAACCATAGTACAGAGTCTATGGGACTTCCCAAGACCAGAGAATATTAGGACATACGACTGTTTCCATCACATAAAGTGTCCTTTATTAAGTTACAGTTATCTACGCAGAGGCCAAGCTACAAATTCTTAGAACTCACAAAAAGCCATTTGAGAAATGTACAATTATTCCGACAATTATTCGGACAGTGTCAAGACTCTGGATTAAGTTATGTTGAGTTTAAAGGTTGCTCGTGAATGGCAGAGACAAGGGACACTGACAATACCCTAGCTAGCAGGACAATGCCATAGAGACTAAAACCATATATACATATGATCAGGGAACAACCCCCTCTCCACCCATGCTAGGACTAAGAGGGACAGGCAGTGGCTGCTGATGACTTAACAGGTATACCTATAGGCTACCCCATTCTTACCCACAAGGATGGCGAGATTGCAGATATAACAAGAAACTATAGAGCTTGAGCGGGACTCGAAACCCCAGTCTGGCAGATCGCCAGGCAGAGACGTTTCTCATAAGTCACCACAACGAATCTTATTTTTTTTCCTCCCTTTTGTTTAATTATTACATATCCTAATATAGGGATCCAGCTAGTGCTAACCCCATGGTCAGGTAGGATGTGGTGCCCCAGGTTTTGTTAGGACACATTTTCCTGTTTTTCCCCATCAGGGATTACTCATGGGTAGAAGATTAGGAGGATTAAAAAATGATTAAAGCATAAAATTTTAAAGCCATGTTACATACATACATATACACAGCCACACACACACAAACATATGTAGCCTATAAGCTAAATACATATGTATGTATGTTTATATTCCAAATAAGAGATTATTATTATTATTATTATTAATTATTATTATTTATTATTATTATTATTATTATTACTTGCAAAGCTACAACCTTAGTTGGAAAAGCAGGATGCTATAGGCACCGGGCTTCAACAGGGAAATAGCCCAGTGAGGAAAGGAACAAGGAAAAATCAAATATGTTAAGAACAGTAACACTAAGATATTTAATATATAAAACTATAAAAACTAAGCATTGCGTATATTGTTTACTAAAAATAATCTACCACATCTAACATAGTAATTCTCTGTGTATGAACGTACCAGCCTATAAATCTATCTTTGATCTTATAAAAATATATAATATTCTATAACTGAATGATAAAAAAAAATCAATCACAATTGTTCTTGGAGTAATTTAAAGACCTTTTGTAACGTTATTTAATAAATAATTCAAGTAAAAAAGACGTTTTATCATAGTAAGGAAAAATCCATTCCATATAAACTAGTCCTACGAGAATACTAATTTTGAAGTTACCCATCTATATGAAGAATATAGTTTCTGTGATGGGCTACTAAGGACTGAAAGAAAACGGACGTTATAAAAGAGAGAGAGAGAGAGAGAGAGAGAGAGGAGAGAGAGAGAGAGAGAGAGAGAAGAGAGAGAGGAATATGTATAACAAAAGTCATTTGACTTACGTGTCAGTGAAAAAAAAACTTCGCATACAAACAATTAATTATAACAGAAGAGTAGAAATATACTGAACTACCATTGATTACATGTTAAAAACATGAAAAGTTCTTTAGCTGTTAGGTTAATAAAAAAACAAAGATTCAGACTAGGACACAATAAGCATAGTTACTTAGACCGCGGCCATCTAGTGGTGATAACAAGAACCAAGATGAATTTGTCCAAGGTCATTAGCTCGTTAGAAACACAAGTGTTCTTGTGTTCCTGTTCCTGTTCCACTACGAAACACTCTCCCCCCCCACCCCTTTATCTTTATCCCCGGATACGTTAACGCCAGAATAAGTGAAGAAGTTCCAATGGTTTTACAAAGGTTATTACTATAAGTGTTCAACTTATTAATCTGAATTTTGGCTTTATAAAACTGAAAACAGAGAGAGAGAGAGAGAGAGAGAGAGAGAGGAGAGAGAGAGAGGAGAGAGAGAGAGAGAGAGAGAGAGAGAGAGAGAATAGCTATGGGAGTATTAGGTAGGTAATCGACAACCTTGAGAATGTGTATTATTATTATTATTATTATTATCTTAAGAACAGTAACAACATACAGAATAGAATTTTCATAAATTGCATATGGAAAGAGATTTATGTCAGCCACTTCAACATAAAAACATTTGCTCTAATTCATTAGCCACTTCTGCGCTCGAGTTTGTACACAAGAGTGAAAGACTATGACAGGCATACAGGTGTGACGTCACAACACCCTTGTTCCAGCTGACACCAGTTCAAATGAAATGAACACAGATGTCTGTGACTCTCAAATGTATCAGATTCATAACGAGGTGGTGTGGAGAAAAGTGTTACTGGTTTTATAAAGCAAATCAGTTGAAGAAATCCGAGTGGTTCTTTGGTGCAGATTAAAACAACTTATTATTATTATTATTATTATTATTATTATTGCTCGCTAAGTACAACCCTAGTTGGAAAAGCAAGGATGCTATAAGTCCAAGGGGCCCCAGCAGGAAAAATAGCCCAGCGAGGAAAGAAAACAAGGAAAAAATAAAATATTTTAAGAACAGTAACAACATTAAAATGAATATTTCATATATAAACTATAAAAAAAACTTTAACAAAAACAAGAGGAAGAGAAACAAAATAGAATAGTGTGCCCGAGTGTACCCTCAAGCAAGTCACCCTTTCGTTCCGTAATGTGAATTTTCTGACATACATCAAGTCGTCTGTCGTTGAGGTAATTAACAGAAGTATTTCTTCATCTAATGCTTACTAATTCCTATAGCCTTCTCTATTTCTAGAGGCAGGTTCAGTACTTGCGTTCTCTGTTAGCAATGAACTGAGCCACCCTATCTTTTAATGTCATTTAAAACACTCAAATTATTCCTTTTACAACAATCGGAAATTATTCCTTTTACAACACTCCCAAATTATCCCTTTTACTTAGAGAAAAAAATAAATTCTAATTGGCCTTTCCTTCTAACCTGTTAACATCATTATACAAAAATAGTCAACAATGGCTATCTATCTATCTATCTATTCATTATTTCTAATTGGATACGAAGCGCGAAAGGAGTTACCAGTTAACTGAAAAAGAAAACGCGTCTGTCCAATAGAATCGAGGTTTTCAAATTGAAAGGATATCCAGGACCTTATCCGTGGAAGGATTTTCTCTTAGTATACAACAAAGGTCTGACAAAGGACAAAAGGTCTAAAATGTCCATCATTATTAGGAATAAAAAGAAATATATACGGTTCAAAGACTTCCTTCGAGCATGTGCTGCACCATTAAGTGGCATGTTTTATTCACACCTGGGTCTCCAACTTACAAAGAATTTTATGTATCTATATAATGCAGAGAGAGAGAGAGCGAGAGAGAGAGAGAGAGAGAGAGAGAGAGAGAGAGAGAGAGAGAGAGAGAGGAGAGAGAGAGAGAGAGAGAGATTTCATAAAGAAATATGTGCATCGGAATAACTAGTTATCATATTATCCAATCCAACATTTTGTCGAGAGAGAGAGAGAGAGAGAGAGAGAGAGAGAGAGAGATTTCATAAAAATATATTTACATAATGAAGGTCGTCTTACCGAGTCATCTTATTTTCAAAAACAACATTTTTCGAGAGAGAGAGAGAGAGAGAGAGAGAGAGAGAGAGAGAGAGAGAGAGAGAGGAGAGAGAGAGAGAGAGATATTTGCATGATCAAGGTCGACATACAGTAACAAGTTATCTTATTTTCAAATACATTTTTCCACGAGAGAGAGAGAGAGAGAGAGAGAGAGAGAGAGAGAGAGGAGAGAGAGAGAGAGAGAGAGAGAGATTTCATCATAATATATTTGCATAATCAGGGTCATCATATTTTCAAATACAACATTTCTCACGAGAGAGAGAGAGAGAGAGAGAGAGAGAGAGAGAGAGAGAGAGAGAGAGAGAGAGAGAGAGAGAGAGATTCATATAGAAATACCTGAATAATCAAAGGTCGAAATAACGAGTTATCATGTTTACAAATTAATATTTTTTTGTACGTAAGATACTGAGATTAAATAATTATGTAAATAAAAGACATGGCCGTAGTAACAGCAATTTGATAAACAGAATAGAACTCAACAGATATAGTTTGATTTTAAAAAGCCACATAAAAACAATAACGGCCATAGAAAGAGGGACGTTGTCTTGTCCATTTATTCACCGCTTGGTTGTTTTTCATTCCCCTATACGGGAGTAAAAAAGAAAAAAAAAAGAAAAAAAATATCTTGAATTCAACTTGAAAAGGTGTATGGCAACTTGCGAGTTAGTGAGCCAACTTGAATTTTCCTTCATATTGGTGTATGGCAACTTAGGAATTAACGTGACAACTTGAATTTTCCTTTATAAAAGTGTATGGCAACTTGAGAATTAGTGTGCCAACTTGAATTTTCATTTATGAAGGTGTATGGCAACTTCGGAATTAGTGTGCCAACTTGAATTTTTATTCATAAAGGTGTATGTCAAATTGGGAATTAGTGTGCCAACTTGAATTTTTATTTATAAAGGTGTATGTCAACTTGGGAATTAGTGTGCCAACTTGAATTTTCGTTCATAAAGGTTTGTGGCAACTTAGGAATTAGTGAGCCCACTTAAATTTGCATTTATAAAGGTGTATGGCAACTTGAGGATTAGTGAGCCAACTTGAAATTTTATTTATAAAGGTGTATGGCAACTTGGGAATTAGTGCTAACTTGAATTTTCATTTATAAAGGTGTATGACAACTTGCAATTAGTAAGCCCACTTGAATTTTCATTTATAAAGGTGTATGGCAATTTGGGAATTAGTGAGCCCACTTGAATTTTCATTTAAGGGGATTTATCACACGGGCATTAGGATGACTTAAAATAAGAGTCCATACGATTGGCAACACTGTCAGATTAAGCAGCTCAAATATACCTACATTTCTTTTTCGGGAAAAGAACCCGTGCCTTGCTATAGACAAGGTAATCTTAAACGAACGAACGAAATTTTTCGGGACTGAGGATGAATAAGAGTATTGGATTTCCCATCACATCAACATAAATAAACTGTTCTTTGTTGAATTCTGATAAGCTTTATCGAAGGCAAAGAGCTGATAATGATTAGAAGAGGAAAGTAAAATGAAAAATTTGTTTTCAGGGCACTTGAAGAACCTTAAAACCATGGTATTTTTAGACTCCATACTCATATGTTTACAATCACAGCCAAATTAATAAAAAGGCCTCTCGGTCCAAAGATGATAATTCGAGATAAAGTCCTCAACATCTCAAAGGTTCGAACTTGCTACGAATGTTTTTCTATGTTGAAAGAGGCTGACATAAGCCTCTTTGTGGTTTATATATGAAATATCTATGTTAATGTTACTAATTTTCTCTTTCAAATGGTTCAGTAGTTCTTTTGTAGATTATTTCCTTGCTTCCTTTCCTAACTGTGCTATTTTTCTCTGTTGGAGCCCTTGGGCTTTTAAGCATTCTGCTTTTCCAACATGGGTTGTAGATTAGATGATAATGATAATAATAATAATAATAATAATAATAATAACAATAACAATAATAATAATAATATCATTCTATTTTTCCCATTAGAGCCATTGGGCTTTAAGCATCCTGTTTTTTTTTTTTTCAACAAGGGTTGTAGCTTAAATAATAATAATAATAATAATAATAATAATAATAATAATAATAATAATAATAATATCCTTCTATTTTTCCTTATTGGAGCCCTTGGGCTTTAAGTATCCTGGTTTTTTTTCAACAAGGGTTGTAGCTTAGATAATAATAATAATAATAATAATAATAATAATAATAATAATAATAATAATATCTTTCCATTTTTCCCTATTGGAGCCATTGGGCTTTAAGCATCCTGGGGATTTTTTTTCAACAAGGGTTGTTGCTTGAATAATAATAATAATAATAATAATAATAATAATAATAATAATAATAATAATAATAATAATAATAATAATAATAATAATATCTTTCTATTTTTCCCTATTGGAGCCATTGGGCTTTAAGCATCCTGGGTTATTTTTCAACAAGGGTTGTACCTTAGATAACAAATTTAATAATAATAATAATAATAATAATAATAATAATAATAATAATAATAATAATAATAATAATAATAATAATATCCTTCTATTTTTCCCTATTGAAGCCCCTGGGGTTCAAGCATCCTGTTTTTTTTTTCAATAAGGGTTGTAGCTTAGATAATAAATTTAATAATAATAATAATCATAATAATAATAATAATAATAATAATAATAATAATAATAATAATAATAATATCCTTCTATTTTTCCCTATTGGAGCCATTGGGCTTAGGGCATCCTTTTTTTCAACAAGGGTTGTAGCTTAGATAACAAATTTAATAATAATAATAATAATAATAATAATAATAATAATAATAATAATAATAATAATATAAATATACAGAAAATAACTAAACAAAATAACGAACATACTAATAACACATTCGTACTTGAAAAATCAATGCATCTAAGGATAGAAACAGTTAAGAGCCTCACTTTCAAGATAATCATGTACCCTAGACATGTTGGCGTTACAATTATCAGTATGAGATAAATGTAAGAGATAAGAGTTACTCCTCCCTCCCAATACCCTTTATCTCGTGAGAATCATCCTTTCTGTCAGGTGTCTATTGAGCCAGGAAGCAGAAGCAACTACACTCACATAAAGTACGTATTATAAATGCGTGTTTCGTACAGTGATTTATCTATAAGTTGATTTTACCCATTTATCTAAAGAAATACATTTATTTATATATCTATCTATTTATCTATAATCTATATATATATATATATATATATATATATATATATATATATATATATAATATATATATATATATATATATATATATATATATATATATATATATATATATATATGTATATATACTGTACAGTATATACACATATATACACACATACATATTTATACATATATAAATAATGGTGCAACACAGTAAAATTCCCGTGTTTTCCTTCACATTTTTTTCCCTGCAGACACGAAAAATACTGAAAATGGAGAAGAGATGCCTTAAAATATTTAATGCCACAAGTACTTTAGTGTTTAATGAATGTGTATGTTTTATATATATATATATATATATATATATATATATATATATATATATATATACATATTTATATATATATAAATATATATATATATATATATATATATATATATATATATATATATATTATATATATATTATATATCTAAAGACTAGAACAAAGTCAGTGACCATCATTGACTTACGATTAGCTAGAATTAATAAGTTATGTAGTCAACAAGCAAGTAAAAACCAATCACAGACTGACGCCGCCTGGTCACGAGTTGTTGCCAAAAAAAATTCTGTAACTAATTGTATATCAAGAGAGCTTTATAGTCGTGCAACCAAGGCACAGCCTGTTTACGACTAGTCACCCTCAATTTATACGATCTATCACCAATCGCCAACAATTCAAGCAAGATCTGCAACCAGTCATCAACAATTTAAATAATGTCTGTAACCAGTCATCAACAATTTAAACAAGATCTGCAACCAGTCACCAACAATTCTAGTAAGGTCTGCAACCAGTCACCAACAATTCTAGTAAGGTCTGCAACCAGTCACCAACAATTCTAGTAAGGTCTGCAACCAGTCACCAATAATTCAAGTAAGGTCTGCAACCAGTCACTAACAATTCAATAAGGTCTGCAACCAGTCACCAACAATCAAAGTACGTTCTGCAAACAATCATTAATAATTCAATTAAGATCTGCAACCAGTCACCAACAATTCTAGTAAGGTCTGCAACCAGTCACTAACAATCCAATAAGGTCTGCAACCAGTCACCAACAATCAAAGTACGTTCTGCAAACAATCATTAATAATTCAATTAAGATCTGCAACCAGTCACCAACAATTCTAGTAAGGTCTGCAACCAGTCACTAACAATTCAAGTAAGGTCTGCAACCAGTCACCAACAATCAAAGTACGTTCTGCAAACAATCATTAATAATTCAATTAAGATCTGCAACCAGTCACCAAAAATTCTAGTAAGGTCTGCAACCAGTCACCCACAATTCTAGTAAGGTCTGCAACCAGTCACCAACAATTCAAGTAAGGTCTGCAACCAGTCACCAACAATTCTAGTAAGGTCTGCAACCAGTCACCAACAATTCAAGTAAGGTCTGCAACCAGTCACCAATAATTCAAGTAAGGTCTGCAACCAGTCACCAACAATTCAAGTAAGGTCTGCAACCAGTCACCAATAATTCAAGTAAGGTCTGCAACCAGTCACCAACAATTCTAGTAAGGTCTGCAACCAGTCACTCACAATTCAAGTAAGGTCTGGAACCAGTCACCAACAATTCTAGTAAGGTCTGCAACCAGTCACCAATAATTCAAGTAAGGTTTGCAACCAGTCACCAACAATTCTAGTAAGGTCTGCAACCAGTCACTCACAATTCTAGTAAGGTCTGCAACCAGTCACCAACAATTCTAGTAAGGTCTGCAACCAGTCACCAACAATTCTAGTAAGGTCTGCAACCAGTCACCAACAATTCAAGTAAGGTCTGCAACCAGTCACCAAAAATTCAAGTAAGGTCTGCAACCAGTCACCAATAATTCAAGTAAGGTCTGCAACCAGTCACCAACAATTCAAGTAAGGTCTGCAACCAGTCACCCACAATTCTAGTAAGGTCTGCAACCAGTCACCAACAATTCAAGTAAGGTCTGCAACCAGTCACCCACAATTCTAGTAAGGTCTGCAACCAGTCACCAACAATTCAAGTAAGGTCTGCAACCAGTCACCAACAATTCAAGTAAGGTCTGCAACCAGTCACCAACAATTCAAGTAAGGTCTGCAACCAGTCACCAACAATTCTAGTAAGGTCTGCAACCAGTCACCAACAATTCTAGTAAGGTCTGCAACCAGTCACCAACAATTCTAGTAAGGTCTGCAACCAGTCACCAATAATTCAATTAAGGTCTGCAACCAGTCACCAACAATTCTAGTAAGGTCTGCAACCAGTCACCAACAATTCAAGTAAGGTCTGCAACCAGTCACTAATAATTCAAGTAAGGTCTGCAACCAGTCATCAACAATTTAAATAATGTCTGTAACCAGTCATCAACAATTTAAACAAGATCTGCAACCAGTCACCAATAATTCAAGTAAGGTCTGCAACCAGTCACCAATAATTCAAGTAAGGTCTGCAACCAGTCACCAACAATTCTAGTAAGGTCTGCAACCAGTCACCAATAATTCAAGTAAGGTCTGCAACCAGTCACCAACAATTCTAGCAAGGTCTGCAACCAGTCACCAATAATTCAAGTAAGGTCTGCAACCAGTCACCAATAATTCAAGTAAGGTCTGCAACCAGTCACTAACAACTCAATAAGGTCTGCAACCAGTCACCAACAATCAAAGTACGTTCAGAAAACAATCATTAATAATTCAATTAAGATCTGCAACCAGTCACCGATAATCCAAGCAAGGTCTGCGACTAGTCACCAACTAAAGGTTACTCTTGACGCAAGCTAGAGAATTTTTAGAACTCTGAATATTCTGTACCAGAGACCAACTCACACAGACGTAGACCAACGAAAATAACGCCCGTTCTCTATCAAATCATCCCAAGACTAGGAAGAAAAAATTGTAAACAAATACCATTTTTTTCCGTTCACATCAACATTTTAAACTGAAAGTCGGGTGTGACCCAATCACAACAAACAGGGCTGTAAAAAACGTTATTGACATTACATAACATAACCAGTTATTGCCAATCAAACCTCGACTTCCTTGAGAAAACATTTCAGAGATATCGGACGAGTTGCCTTAGAGCGTTAACCTTGACCACAGCTGGGGATTGGTAGTCTTCAGTCTTCAGACCGTAATGTAGTTAGTTATCTGCGTCTTCTCTTGTGTGGTGACTGAGTTGGAGTAACATACGTGCCAAATCTCTCCCAGGGTAAAACTTTACGCATTTATTTAAAAGTACACGTGTGTATATGTGTATATTGAATAGTGATATAAGCTCATAGTGTGCATGAGAGTTTGTTGTGCAATTTGCATTTGTTTATTTCCTATACAATTCGTATGAAAAAAAAAGGTAATATTTATCATGTGAAACATATGGAATATATTGTAATAATACAAAAGTACATGAACATGCATTATAATAGAAAAGTTTCGATAAAAATACATATTGCTATATTTATAAACTTACTATTTTCTACCAAATGTCACGTAGTGTTTCATAATGAGGAGTATTTATATCGACACGATGATAACAAAAACAACGTCAAGGAACCATTAAATGATATGTATATTTCAACAAACGAAAACCGCCTTCTTTCCATGAGGTGAAAATTTAAGATATTTTATCAGTTTTGTGCAAATTTTTCAAAAGAAAAATGCCTCAGCCTATTTTAGTGATGATCAAATGGAAAATAGAAAAAAGTCGGTCAATACAGTGTAAATTTTAGAAAAATCCCTTTCAGCAGTGTGCAAATCAATAAGAAATAATTTAATTTGTCTTTCAATGATATGTAAATGAAGAACATACAAAATACTATAATCCAATGCTATGCAGAATGTGGCACTAAGGAGAAAAAACTTGCAACAAATTTGCTAATGCAAGGACAACAACCAGCAGACACTGGTAAACAACCCCTATACATACTGTAGAAGAATCACTCACTGGTTCAGTAACTATACCATGGTGGTGTATTGGAAACGTTCCTGCCTAACCATATCCTGGACTGGGATTCGCGTCCCTCTCTCAGGCTCGATAGTTTCTTGTAGTATCTCCAACCTCACCATCCTTGGGAGCTAAAAATGGGGTGTTTGGGGACAAGTATACATACTGCATGAGAACCTCTCACTGGTTCAGTAATTATACCATGTTGGCCTATTGGAAACATCCCTGCCTAACCATCTGTACTGGGATTCGCGTCCCTCTCAGGCTCGATAGTTTCTTGTAGTATCTCCAACCTCACCATCCTTGCGAGCTAAGGATGGGGGGTTTGGGTGAGCCTATAGGCCTGCCTGCTGAATCATCAGCGGCTATTGCCTGACTCTCTGTAGGGTATTATCACTGTCCCTTGCCTCTGCCATACATGAGTGACCTTGAAACCTTTAAAACTAGTCCCGTTGGAACTACAATTCAAGTCCTCTACTGTAGCTGTTAAAAATTTGCCGTAAAAACCGATAAAAATCCTGGAATAAATGTTGCCAGGCATTTGTCGTTTTAAAAACGGATATATTGACGTAAAATAGTAATATTACGTTCAGTAACCCGTAAAGATATTAACAAAGTAGGGTAAAAATTACGATCGCCTGTATTTTACTGAAAGACGGCTGAGAACAGTATATTCTTACGGCGAATTTCCAATTAAAATAACGGTTTTTTTTTTTCAAGTATTGTGTGTTTTCTATTGCCTTGAATTTTCGAACTTGAGTTTCAATGGTATCGTAATGTTTGGGTATTCTCAACGAAGATGAACAGGGTACATTTCATATATCTTGAATAATCAATTATTAGCCGGGGATAACAGCTGTTTTGAAACTAATAAATGCTTTTCAAACAGAATTTGTGCACGATTAGTATAAAAATGGTAGACCTTTACGTCAATCAGTATGCAGCAACTTTCGTTAAACTGAATTTCTTGAAAAAAAAAAAAATCGTTTTTTCAAACTATAGTAGGGCATTACAGTATTAAGGGGTAATATAATATTAAAAAAATTTATTTTATATATATATATATATATATATGCATATATACACACAGTATATATATAGTATACTGTATATATATGTATACACAGTACACACACACACACATATATATATATATATATATACATATATATAATGTCCATATATATATATATATATATATACACACGTGCATGTGTATATGAAATGTTTCTTAAAGTCACTTATTTTCCAGATGGACCAAAAAACATACGTGGAAGGGTTTCATGACCCAAATCAGGTCAAGAAGATGACCTACAACCAACTTGGAAACACAGGTAATTAATTTACTTATTCGTTTTTAGAAATTTCGTTATTAAATGGATTAATTGAACATGATATTTTAGTGTTAATTTTATGCACATTTAATATGTAATTTAGTCACCAATACCAACGAAGGCATTGATCAATATATTCAATACATTCTTAATGTGAAGTAGATACACATACATATATAAATATCAAAATAATAAAGATGTAATAGAGACGAACTTGAAAACTAGATAAAGCTATTATATATATATATATATATATATACATATATATATATATATATATATACACACAGTATATATGTGTGTGCGTGCGTGTGTGTGTGTGTGTGTGTGTGTTTGTGTATACAGTATATATACATATATTATACACAAGTAGCCTATTTGGTATATTTATATACTTATATCTATATATAAATATACACTCATATCAACATTCATTTGGAAAGAAGTAACTGTTATATCCATGTATCTCTCTCTTTGCATACATATCTCCTCATTTTTTCTTCCCCATCGTTATCCCTACATTAAGGGGTCGGTTGCCTGATGCGCCCTCTCCAATAGCATCGATCAAAGCCATCCCTTTCCATTAAACCTATTCTCTCCATATCATCCTTCAACTCATCTCGCCATCTAACTCCCTGCCTCCCTCTTGATTTCTGCATTTATATATATATATATATATATATATGCAAAGATCATGAGGGAGGCAGGGAATTATATGACGAGATAAGTTGAAGGATGATACGGAGAGAAGTAGTTTAGTGGAAAGGGATGGCTTTGATCTTTGCATATATATATATATATATATATATATTTATATATATATATATATATACATATATATATATATGTATATACATACATACATACATATATATATATATATATATATCTGCATGTCCGCCGGTCTATAATCTGAAAGAGAGAGGCACGTTGACATATCTGTACATTCTTATAAACTAACCAAATGATCTTCTTCCAGAAAAAACATTTACCTAAGTCTCATAGAATTCATCGTCCGTTTCAGAACTGTTCCTCTCAAAACTGGCCCTTGGGGGTGGTCCCCTTGGAGGGGTATACGGCGAAGCGGCCTTAGACGAATGTATCAAGACAGTCCATACGGCTTTGAAGTCAGGAGTCAATTACATTGACACTTCCCCGTGGTATGGAAACGGAAAGAGCGAGGAGGTGCTGGGTAAAGTAAGTAGATGAAATAAATAAAGAGAGAGAGA
Source organism: Palaemon carinicauda (assembly GCF_036898095.1). Classification (NCBI taxonomy): domain Eukaryota; kingdom Metazoa; phylum Arthropoda; class Malacostraca; order Decapoda; family Palaemonidae; genus Palaemon; species Palaemon carinicauda. Next base: position 28,709,775 of record NC_090762.1, read on the forward strand.
GAGAGAGAGAGAGAGAGAGAGAGAGAGATTGTTATATATATATATATATATATACATATATATATATATATATATATATATATATATATATATACACATATATATGTATACTGTATATATACGTGTATATATATATATATATATATATGTGTGTGTGTGTGTATATATATATGTATATACATATATAGTGTGTATATACATATACATATATATATATATATATATATACAGAGAGAGAGAGAGAGAGAGAGAGAGAGAGAGAGAGAGAGTAGGGTGAAGCATTTTGCGTAAGAATGCTTTCAGTTTTGTAAAGAATTTCTAACAAATAATATCATCACATTACAAGAGGATTACGTTTTGATACCAAACAATTTTTGGACGGGGCCACACACTATCTCTCTCTCTCTCTCTCTCTCTCTCTCTCTCTCTCTCTCTCTACACACACAAGCTGCGACCTACAATGGTCGATTAGCAACTGCAGTCGGACGCAGGCCTCGTAAATTGCCCGCTGTAGATAATGTGACAATGCCACGATCCCAGAGAGAGAGAGAGAGAGAGAGAGAGAGAGAGAGAGAGAGAGAGCATTTTTCTCATTTGATTAACTGAAGGTCGCAAGCAAACTAAAAATAAGAGCAGTTTGTCCTTAGTCTATCTCTCCGTGGCAACAAGTCTTTCTCGGTCGGTTTTCTGCTTATCTGTGACTCACAATTCCCATCAGTTAGCTTCTATAAACAGCAGCTTACGAAACGATGATTTGAATATCATTAATTCTCTTTCTCTTTCTTTGTAAATGTAGATCTGTTTCTTTATGTTCTGAAAGATATTGATTGACTCTATTTCCATCAGCCAGTTATCTTACATTAGTAAAAAAAACTGTTCTCTATACTCATTTTTTTCTTTAATGAGGCGCCTTTGCATTAGGCTGTCCTTTTAACTCGGAAAAGTTTCCTACTAACTGATTGGTTGGATAAATTCATTCTAACCAATCACCAACTAGGAAAATATTCCGAGCTAAAAGGGCACCCCTGTGAGTCAGTGCAAAGGCTCCTCATTTAAAAAGAATTTAGTTTAATTTCTCTCTCTCTCTCTCTCTCTCTCTCTCTCTCTCTCTCTCATACAATATGAATTCCACTCATTCCTGTCGGAAAGGTTTTGTCATCAGAAATACTAATCAATAATGAAAAAAAAAAAAAAATTGCTTCCCAACCATCAACAAGGTGTTACTTGAAGTTTTATCGGACTCTGATAATTTCTCTGTTTAAGATTTTTAAATTTTCAAGAAACGTAGGTTTTATGGATAGGATTTAAATTTCTGTCTAACACATATCTCTATCTCCATTTACTTTTTATCTTCTATATTTACTATATATTCTATTCATTTATTCATTTTAATACATTTGACTCCATCTGTTATTTGGTACAGTTGGCTTTATTAATTCCGGTGCACTCACATTATCCTAAGGAGACTTCTGACAGTTATACAGTGTCATGTTTACCGTCACAAATTTCTTTTGGCAAAAAAAAAGAAAAAAAAAATTATCGTACTATGGGGCACTAACATTAACAAACTATAATGTTTATGTACATAACACACGCATACATACATACACACGAAAGAGAAACTGTTGGCAACGCAATCTGTGAAACAAAGTCGCTGAAGTTGTAAATACGTTATCAAAAGCATTTTCTCATTAATTCTACGATGTGCCTCAGAGATAAACATTGATATTTGCTTAACTCCACATTGCAATATTATTCTAAATGCGTTTGATCACGTGTTTACGAGTGTAGGTTTAAAGGTTTAAAGGTCGCTCATGAATGGCAGAGGCAAGGGACAGTGACATTGCCCTAGCAATCAGGACAATGCCTTAGAGACTGACCATATATGATCAGCGCCCAAGCCTCCTCTCCACCCAGGCTAAGACCAGGGAGGGCCAGGCAGTGGCTGCTGATAACTTAGCAGATAGACCTATAGGCTCTCCCAAACCCCCCAAACTTAGCTCACAAGTATGGTATGGTTGCAGACACTAATGGCACTAACGAGTCTGAGCGGGACTCGACCCTCAGTCAGGCAAACGCCAGACGGAGACGTTACCAATCAGCCCACAACAACCATGTTTTATCGGCAGCGTTGCCAACATCTTCACTTTTACTAAACACAGCGTTACTTGCTACCATGTACAGTTGCCTTCATAAATCCGGTATATTTCACGGGAATTAAAGGAGACGTCAGTGTACCGGAATTAATGAAGCCAACTGTACAAGATGTCAGACGTCTCCTCAACTCCTAGTGAAATGTATCGGAATTAATGAAACCAACTGTACCTTTACTCGACCACTGACCAATGCTCTTCAATAAACCAGGCGCTGAAGGGGGGTACCTCGCCAGGCCTACTACATAGGCACGAAGGTCGGTCGGTACGAACAAGACCCGCTCAAGATGTTCGACTTCTCGGCCAAAAAGACTGAGGAGAGCGTCGACACGAGTCTGAAGCTCCTCGGTTTGGATTACGTCGACGTCATTCAGGTTAGTCGAAATCAAAATACACAGAAAAGATTTCAAATCAAAATATAAAACCTTGGTAAATTTCACGTCCTAGAATAGCTTTCTGTTAATTTGACTTTTAATTAATCTGTTTTAAATTTAAACTATGCTGTTGATTCTAAATGTCACCCCTCCTCCATCATGAGTGTCAATACTGCACAGTACTCTAGAAGTTTTATTTCAGCTGTGACTAAGTTGTGGAATGATCTTCCTAATCGGGTAGTTGGATCAGTATTGCTTCAAAAGTTTAAACTTGCAGCAAATGTTTTTGTTGAACAAACTGACATAAGCCCTTTTATAATTTATATAAGAAATGTCTTTTTTAATGTTGTTAATGCTTTCAAAATATTTCATTTTAATTGTTAATTACTTCTTATTTCGTTTATTTATTTCCTTATTTCCTTTCCTCCCTGGGCTATTTTTCCCTGTTGGAACCCATGGGCTTACAGCATCTTGCTAAACCAACAAGGGTTGTAGCTTACCTAGTAATAACAATACTAATAATAATAATAATCAGTCTAATTAGTATGCCAACGGCTAAAAACATCAGATAATTTCAGCCTTTACCTACATGGAATATAATAACTCTGCTTCATTGCCTTGTCAGTATTCTATAAATATATTTACATAAAAAAAAATGGAAACCCGCTATATTAAGAAAGAGTCTAGTTTCAATTTCCATAAATGAAATCATAAACTATGCTATTTTTAGCACCCACCTGAAATAAATATTCCCTCAAGCCCGCATTCGAGACAGTAACTCCTCGCCCTAATAATGTAACACATAATCAAGGACTCCATAAGCATGAAATATTGATTAACTTCGTGTTGACGCACCAACACCATCTATTGGCAGGTTCATGACCTGGAATTCGCCGAGAACACGGACATCATCGTTAATGAAACCTTACCAACGCTGGCAAAGATTGTTAAACAAGGAAAGGCAAGGTTAGTGACTTGGCTGAAAGGTACGTGTCTATGTTATTTGTAATTAGGTGGGACTTAATATCTTCGTAAGTCGGAAAACTTCGTTATGTGACTTGGTTTTCTTATCATTGTTGTATGTTGCCTTTAGGGGTTCATAATTCGTTTGAATTTTGCAAATAATGTTAAATCCTACCCCAAAAAATAATGTTAAGTTCTACCCCAAAAATAATGTCAAGGCCCCCCCCCAAAAAAATAATCTCAAGTCACACTCCCAAAATAATGGTAAGTCCCATTTCCCCCCAAAATAATATTAAGTTCCACCCCCAAAAAATCATTTTAAGTCACACTCACAAAATAATGATAAGTCCCATTTCCCCCAAAAATAAGTCCCATCCCCCCAAAAAAATAATGGTAAGTTCCATCGCCCCAAGAATAATGGTTAAGTCTCATCCACCGATATAATATTAAATCTCATCTCCCCAAAGGTAATGGTAAGTCCCATCCACCCCAAAAAAATAATAAGTCCCATCCCCCAAAATAATGTTAAGTCTCATCTCCCCCCAAAATAATGGGGAGTCCCATCCCTCAAAATAATGGTAAATCCCATCCACAAAAAGATAATGGTAACTCCCATCCCCCAAAATAATGTTAAGTCCTATCCCTCCAAAAAAATGTTAAGTCCCATCCCCCTAATTAATGTCAAGGTCCATCCCTCAAAAACAAAATAATGGCAAGTCCCATCCCTGAAAATAATGGTAAGTCCCATCCACCCAAAAATAATGATAAGTCCCATCCCCCGAAAGAATGTTAAGTCCCATGCCCCCAAAAATAATGGCAAGTCCCATCCCTCAAATTAATGGTAAGTTCCATTCACCCATATGATAATGGTAAGTCCCATCCACCCCAAAAAAATATGGTAAGTCCCAATCCTCAATGGTAAGTCCCATTCCCCTAAATAATGGTAAGTCCCATCCCCCAAAAAGTAATGGTAAGTCACACCCCCAAAAACGTGTTTAGTCCCATCCCCCCAAAAAAACGTGTTTAGTCCCATCCCCCCAAAATAATGTTAAGTCCCATCCCCCAAAATAATGGTAAGTCCCATCCCCCCCCAAAAAAAAATAATGTTAAGTCCCATTCCCCAAAATAATGGTAAGTCCCATCCCCCCAAAATAGTGATAAGTCCCATCCCCCAAAATAATGGTAAGTTCCATCCCCCAAAAATAGTGATAAGTCCCATCCCCCCAAAATAATGGTAAGTCCCATCCTAAAAAATAATGGTAAGTCCCATCCCCCCAAAATAATGGTAAGTCCAATCCCCCCAAAATAATGGTAAGTCCCATCCCCCCAAAATAATGGTGAGTCCCATCCCCCCAAAATAGTGATAAGTCCCATCCTAAAAAATAATGGTAAGTCCCATCCCCCCAAAATAATGGTAAGTCCCATCCCCCCAAAATAATGGTGAGTCCCATCCCCCCAAAATAGTGATAAGTCCCATCCCCCCAAAATAATGGTAAGTCACATCCCCCCAAATTAGTGATAAGTCCCATCCCAAAAAATAATGATAAGTCCCATTCCCCCAAAAAAACTAATGCTAAGTCACAACCCCCAAAATAATAGTAACTTAGAAGTACACCGCACAGTTCTAATCTCTTAAAAATCTGAAACAGGTACATTGGGATCACAGGATACCCCTTGTACGTCCTGAAGGAAGTCATTGAGAAATCATCAGTCAAGATTGACATGATTCTCTCCTACTGTCGAAATACCCTCTTCGATGACACCATTGAGGAGTACCTTCCTTTCCTGCAGGTTAGTTTCTTCGTCTTCATTTCCACTATTCTATCCTATTTCTCTTCCTCTTGTAATTTTGAAGTTTTTATAGTTTATATGTGAAAGACTTATTTTGAATATTTTTACTATTCTTAAACTTCTCTTAAAGTATATTTCCTTATTTCCATTCCTCACTGAGCTATTTTCCCTGTTGGAGCCCTTGGGCTTATAGCATCCTGCTTTTCCAACTAGGCTTGTAGCTTAGCATTCTGATTTTGAAGTTTTTATAGTTTGTGTGTGAAAGATTTAATTTGATGTTTTTATTATTCTTAAATTTCTCTTGTAGTATATTTCCTTATTTCTTTTCCTCACTGAGCTATTTTCCCTGTTAGAGCTCTTTGGGCTTATAGAACCCTAATTTTCCAACTAGGGTTGTAGCTTAGCAAGTAATAATGATAATAATAAAGATAGTATTAACCTCCTTCACTCGCATCAGCTTAAACTTCTTTTGTAGTATATTTCCTTATTTCCATTCCTCACTGAGCTATTTTCCCTGTTGGAGCCCTTGGGCTTATAGCATCTTGCTTTTCCAACTAGGGTTGTAGCTTAGCAAGTAATAATGATAATAATAATGACAGTATTAACCTCTTTCACTCGCACCAGGGCAAAGGAATAGGGGTCATCAACGCATGCGCAGTAGCCATGGGAATGCTGACTGCCCAGGGCGGCAGATCCTGGCACCCAGCCTCACAGGAGCTAAAAGACGCTTCGAAAAAAGCCTTCGAACATTGCAAGGTATTTCATAAAAAGTTATTGTATTATGTGGAAAAGCAAAATGGCAATGAAGCATAAATACTCGTATACCTAGACAACGAAAATTAGATAATCCTTTTTTTACCCTTTTTATGTTCTCATTATTCTTGCATGCAATATCCTGCCCTTTCTCTAAATAATGGAATTTTAATTATAAAGACTCAGAATTCGGGATACTAAAATTCAAGTAATTTTAAGTAAAAATTCATGAAATACTACCATCCGTAAGTATTAGAATTCTAATAGTTAGAACTAATGGAATTCTAACAATCAAAACATTTAAAATCATATCAAAACTCAAGGAGTTCTAACTGTCAAAATTCAAAGGAATTCTATTTGTCTAAATTCCTTTTTCAGAGCCAAGGCGTTGACCTCGCCAGGATAGCTGTCCGCCACTCTATTGCGACCAAGGGCATCGCATCACACCTGATGGGGGCGAACACTTGTGACATCTTCCTGAAGAACCTCGATACTGTGACGTCTGCACCGACGGAACTCGAGCTCAGATTGATCGAAGAAGTTAAAGAAAAGTAAGTCAATTGATGATATAACAATGTAAAGTTGCAATTCCTGTATTAGTATGGGTATCTCCATTATATAATAAGGAGCAAGTGGCTGGCTCTACACACACACACACATATATATTATATATATATATATACATATATATATATATATATATATAGATATCACCAACACATGATTCCAATCAATGTAATAGCCCCTGTACCATGGTCTTCCACTGTCTTGGGTTAGAGTTCTTTGCTTGAGGGTATACTAGGGCACACTGTTCTGTCTTGTTTCTCTTCCTCTTGTTTTGTTAAAGCTTTTGAAGTTTATATAGGAAATATTTATTTTAATGTTACTCTTCTTAAAATTTTATTTTTCCTTGTTTCCTTTCCTCACTGGCCTATTTACCCTGTTGGAGCCCTTGGGCTTATAGCATCTTGCTTTTCAAACTAGGGTTGTAGCTTAGGAAGAAATAATAATAATAACAATAATAATAATAATAATAATAATAATAATAATAATAATAATAATAATAATAATAATCAACCACAATGGCATTTACTACCGAATTCTATCTTGAGAATATATATTCACTGGAATTCTTTTATGGTAATAGCTTCTGGCTGGGCAGAGATTCGAACCCCAGCTAATCTTTCTTGATAGCTCAGTTGGTAGAGTCCTCGCAGGCATGGTTTCGGCTGAATAGGCACGAGTTCGAATCTCTACCTAGCCAGAAACTATTATTATAAATGAATTCGAGTGGGTATATATTTCCAAGATAGAATTCGGTATTAAATGCCACTGTGGTTTATATATAAATATATATATATATATATATATATATACACACACAGTGTATATATATACATATATATACATATATATATACAGTGTATATATATATATATATATATAATAATAATGATACAAAAAACAACTATAATAAAAATTATAATAATAATTCCGGATCCACTCTGCAGGTTCTTCAAGAAGATCGCAAAGAAACACTGGGAGGACGAAGATCCGGCCAAGTACTGGAAGGTAATTAAGCAGCTCCGGGGGGAAATTCCCAAGGACCCAAATGAGAAATCCTTTTATGGGGATTTCTAAAGAAAAAAATAAATCTGAAAATATTACTAATTGCGCTTATAAAGTATCATTAATTACATCTTTGATACGTTTAGGCGCATTTTTTTTTTACTTACAAACACGATTGAGAATTAAAACATGAATCATTCGGTAATGTGATTTAGAAATTTTATTAAAAAATCATCCATAATACACTTACTCTACGTTTTATACGACCATGCGAAATCTATATAAAGACATACCTTAATCCATTTTTATTTACAAATTTGTAGTAAATGTTTTTTTTTTTTTTTTTTTTTTTTTTTCAAGGGACAATGATATTGTCTAAAGGTGTTGGTACAAGTAATAAAAACAAGTTTCTCCTCAATAAGATGGCAGAAAATTCAAAATCAATCAATCAAAATCCTCTATAGGCAATGGAAAGGAATTTGAGTGTTGATACTAGTATAATATGAGCACATTGCTAATAAAACAATACAAGACAATAATGTATAGATACAGTTGAAAGAAATCCTTGATTAAATATAAAAATAGAAATAAGTTAGCCTTCATAAAAAAACTGAAATGTTGTCATAGGCAAATAAAACTAGGAATAGATGCTTAACCTTTGCAAGAAAAGAACGAAAAAATAGTGTTGGCAGGAAAAATATGAACAAATCATTTTATATGAATAAAAAAATTGTTATGTAACTAACAAAAGAAATTAAAAATAAAACAAAAACTGTTTATAAAATAAGACGATTTTAGAATAACTGTATCTAATTATGTACAACGTGAATAAAAAAGAAAGATTAAATATGGTGTTCCTCTCCTAGATAATGACATACTAATTACCTCAGCCAACGAAGTTGGAAGGAGTTTGTTTTACACCCTGTTTGTGTGTTTGTTTGTGATCAGCTTCCTGGCCGCAGTTTTAATCGTAGAATGATGAAACTTGCAGGGATTAACTGTTATGCAAAAAGCTGGAAATTAGTAAATTTTTGAAGGTCAAGGTCACGGTCAAGCAAAATGTCCAATTCACATAATCAGCCACAAGTTAGAACATCGTTGTCACAAACTTCAAACTTGGTTCATATTTTAGTGTATGAAAATCCACACCAATTAATACATGTTAAAGTTCGAGCAAAAGGTCGAGAAATAAGCTGACGGCGGAGGTCTGCGCTCTGCTGAGTGACCCTCTAATTAACTTTGGAATTGCAACACATTTTGTTAAAACTAATAACGCATATTTCAAGATTCTATAATAAAAAAATAAAAAATAAAAAATAAAAAATCGGTATTTCAGGTTTATAAAATTTATAACAATATGAACGGCTTGCAAACAGTCATGAAACATTGTTAAAAAAAAAATCCATGTACAAAATCATATCAGTGTAAGAAAATAAAAAAAAAATAAAAAATTGGTTACATGAGAATCATTAGGTGGATATTGTACAAATACATAAAGCGACGATGACAATTAGTGTGACGTTGACAATCGTTATGGCGAATTGCCCAGAATAAAACAAAATTTGACTTAGTTACTTCCGCCAACGAAATTGAAAGGAGGTTATGTTATCGCCCCTGTATGTGTTTGTGTGTTTGTTTGTGAACAGCTTCCTGGCTAGAAATTAATCGTAGAGTAATGAAACTTGCAAAGATTAAGTGTTATGTAAAAAGCAAGAAATTATTATTTTAGGAAGTCAAGTTCAAAGGTCAAGGTCACGATCAAGTAAAATGTCCAATTCACGTAATCAGCCATAAGTTTGGACATCGTTCTGACAGAGTTCAAACTTGGTTCATATTCGAGTGCATGAAAATTCACGCCAATTAATACAGGCTGAGGTCAAAGGTCAAGGTAACAGTCGAGCAAATGGTCGAGAAATTAGCTACCTGGGCGGAGGTCTGCGCTGTACTGAGTGCCCCTCTATAGTTTTTTTTTTATATATTTCATAAACACGATAATATAACTTATATTTTGTGTTTTGGCTTTTTGTAAAGTTAAATATGTCACAATGAAAAACAAATTCATATCTGGAAAACTATATTAAAAAAAAAAATATTAAAGCGGAAACTAGATAGACTCCAAAATCTTTGAAACGTTGTCAGAAAACCAATTTTGAAATTCCTGACCACAAATTGCTGATTTTAACGACATCAGGAAAAGCTTCATTGTTTTCAATTTCATCAAGGTCTTCGAATTCTCTTTGATGACGTCAAAGATGTGTGCGTACGTGTGTGTGTGTGTGTGCATATACGATTTTAACTTTTGCTTCATTATCGATCTAGTTTGAGTTGAATAATTTTGCTTCTCTCTCTCTCTCTCTCTCTCTCTCTCTCTCTCTCTCCGAATAATGTTACAATTTTGGTAAATACTTTGTAATACAGAACACATCTCTCTCTCTCTCTCTCTCTCTCTCTCTCTCTCTCTCCGAATAATGTTACAATTTTGGTAAATACTTTGTAATACAGAACACATTTCTCTCTCTCTCTCTCTCTCTCTCTCTCCTCTCTCTCTCCGAATAATGTTACAATTTTGGTAAATACTTTGTAATATAGAACACATTTCTCTCTCTCTCTCTCTCTCTCTTCTCTCTCTCTCTCATACTGTTGCAATTTTGGTAAATACTTTGTAATACAGAACACATTTCTCTCTCTCTCTCTCTCTCTCTCTCTCTCTCTCTCTCTCTCGAATACTGTTGCAATTTTGGTAAATACTTTGTAATACAGAACACATTTCTCTCTCTCTCTCTCTCTCTCTCTCTCTCTCCGAATAATGTTATAATTCTGGTAAATACTTTGTAATACAGAACACATTTCTCTCTCTCTCTCTCTCTCTCTCTCTCTCTCTCTCTCTCCGAATAATGTTACAATTTTGGTAAATACTTTGTAATACAGAACACATTTCTCTCTCTCTCTCTCTCTCTCTCTCTCTCTCTCAATATAATGTTACAATTTTGGTAAATACTTTGTAATACAAAAGACATCTCTCTCTCTCTCTCTCTCTCTCTCTCTCTCTCTCTCTTTCTTTTATATATTTCATAAACAGGATAATATAACTTATATTTTGTGTTTTGGCTTTTTGTAAAGTTAAATATGTCACAATGAAAAAAAAAAATTCATATCTGGAAAACTATATTAAAATAAAATATTAAAGCGGAAACTAGATAGACGCCAAAGTCTTTGAAACGTTGTCAGAAAACCAATTTTGAAATTCCTGACCACAAATTGCTGATTTTAACGACATCAGGAAAAGCTTCATTGTTTTCAATTTCATCAAGGTCTTCGAATTCTCTTTGATGACGTCAAAGATGTGTGCGTACGTGTGTGTGTGTGCATATACGATTTTAACTTTTGCTTCATTATCGATCTAGTTTGAGTTGAATAATTTTGCTTCTCTCTCTCTCTCTCTCTCTCTCTCTCTCTCTCTCCGAATAATGTTACAATTTTGGTAAATACTTTGTAATACAGAACACATCTCTCTCTCTCTCTCTCTCTCTCTCTCTCTCTCTCTCTCCGAATAATGTTACAATTTTGGTAAATACTTTGTAATACAGAACACATTTCTCTCTCTCTCTCTCTCTCCTCTCTCTCTCTCTCTCTCATACTGTTGCAATTTTGGTAAATAATTTGTAATACAGAACACATTTCTCTCTCTCTCTCACTCTCTCTCTCTCTCTTCTCTCTCTCTCTCTCTCTCTCTCTCTCCGAACAACGTTGCAATTTTGCTACATACCCTTTGGCAGCGAAAACATCATTAACAAAGACTAGTAGGAGTGGTACCAATTTTGTTATAGGAATACTTGAAGAAATATTAATGATAAAAAAAATTACATTTCACTGAGGGAATTTCCAGCAAGTTTTATACAAAACAAATATCAAAAGTAAACATTGTAAATCAAATAAATAACATAAATCACATTCATAGACTCAACACCCTAAACCAAAAGCAAGATTTGCAACCAAATTAGAATAGAAACTCTTCGAAAAAAGAAATAACCAATAAAACCACGAGGTAATTTTCTCACCTACAAAATCACAGGTAATTAAAAAGGCTGAAAATAACTGTCGCATGACATAGCCACATCTCAATCGATCTGCTATTCTTAATAAAAAAAAATATATATGTATATATATATATATATATATATATTTAGGCTATATATATATATATATATATATTTAGGCTATATATATATATATATATATATATATTTATATATTAGATCTTTCTTCTTCTGTAAGGACGGAGACAAGAGACTACCCACAAAAATCTAATATTCTCAAAGGATTATGACGTCACAGTTGAAATCTCACAGAAAAGAAAGCACGTTATTCAAGTCGCACCTCACGTGTTAAGAAGCTCTTTGATATCATCTAGAAGTGCGTGGTTATATCCCAGTTTCGAGCAAATGTGAATCCTTAACTAAATAAGTTATAGGTTTAATCATTACCTCCGCTAGAGAAGTTGGAAGGAGGGTTATGTTTCCACCCCTGTGTGTTTATTTGCGAATAACCTCCTGGCCACAATTTTGATTATAGAGTAATGAAACTTGTATGGATTAACTGTTATGTATAAAGCTGAATATGATTAAATTTTGGAAGGTCAAGGTCAAAAGGCAAGGGTCACGATCAAGCAAAATGCTACATACCCTTTGGCAGCGAAAACATCAGACATAAGTTTGGACATTGTATCACAGACTTCAAACTTGGTTCATATTTGAGTGTACGAGAATCCATGCCAGTTAATACATGTTAAGGTCAAAGGTCAAGCAAAAGGCCAAGAAATAATCTGCCACGTCGGAGGTCTGCGCTCTACTGAGCGCCCCAATAGTTATTTATATAAATGGTTATACATAATAGTGTAACAATTACAACTACGCATACTAATACACACATGAAACTATAACCATTCCTATCCATTATAGATACTTGACAAACAGTAACAATATCAAACAGCCGTTTCTAATACACTGCAGGACAAAGGCCTTAGTCGTGTCCTTATTCATGCCTGGGGTTTGGCCGGTTTTCATCACCACGCTGAGCAACTGCGGATTCGTGATGTTTGGAGACAGCAAACCAACCAAGTATGGATGTCCCTGACTAATATAGCTTTACTGATCATGGTGATACAGATCCCTACTCACCACGTTAAGGTATCCCCACTCACAAAGGGGGATACCTTGACATAATGTTGAATAAATATTTCCAAAACTCATTTACAACTCTTGGCATGATTCGTGCAGTAAGTAATACCAAATGACGCAAATGACAAGCAAACGAAAGTATATATTGCATACTATAAAGCAGTAACCTCTTCATTCTTGCCCAGTCTGTGATACCAATTATTGGTTTTCAAGGTAACAATTTCGTGGCATGTGGAAGCAACAGTTACTTGGGGACATGAGAATGCTTGAACCATGCATTGGCCAATGACGTTTAATCAGTTTTAACATAATACATAAATACATACATGCATGTATATATACATACATATATACATATATATATATATATATATATATACATATATATATATATATATATATATACATATAAACATATATATATAATATGTATATATATTACTACTTACTAAGCTACAACTCTGGCTGGATAAGTAGAATGATATATATATATATATATATATACACACACACAAAAGAACTTATTGTTATGCGTACAAACTATATAGGAACCTATGAGGATTAAAATATCACGCACCAACTTCTTGGAGGAACAAATCAAGAATTAGAATACCAACACAGTAATAAATGGGGATATGCGAGGAGCTACGTTCTTGATAAGAGAAGATCCAATGAAAATCATTCAAGTGCTGGAAACATCCCTACCTGGCAGTCTGTCGGACTGGGGTTCGAATTCCGCTCAAGCTCAAAAGTCTTTTGTAGTGTCTTCAATCTCACCATCTTGTGAGCTAAGAATGTAGGGTTTGGGGAGCTATAGATTTAACTGTTGAGTCATCGGCAGCCATTGCGTGTCCCTCCCTGGTCATAGCTTGGGCACTGATCATATGTATTGTCCAGCTAGGGCATTGTCACTGTCCCTTTCCTCTGTCATTCATGAGCGGCCTTTAAACCTTTAAAATGGTCCCTATCGTTGAATAAAAAAAAAAAAAAAAAAAAAAAAATTAGTGTAATTATTGATCACACACACACATATAACACCCTTTCACCAGGGTATGGCTATTTTCTCTCACACCTACCCGATGTACGAGGAGAGACCAAGTAATTATACGACTGGCAATGCCATTGAGCGTGAACAGAAATAAATAAATATATTTTTATCTATCTATCTATCTATATGTGTATATATATATAAATATATATATATATATATATATATGTGTGTGTGTGTGTGTGTGTGTGTGTGTATGAATAACAGAATGGGTTTCTAGAGACTGCAAAAGAAGCAGGGGAAAAAGAGAAGACGATGGGTTGACGAGCCAAAAAAAAATTGCAGGTAGAGACTGGCAGAGAAAGGCCATAAACAGACGAGAGTGGAAGGACATGTATGAGGCCTTTGTCCTGCAGTGGATTAGTCACACAGTTGATGATATACTGGATATTTGTGTATGTGTACATATATATATATATATATATATATGTATATGTATATATATATGTATGTATATATATATATATATATATATGCCATAAATTTTTGTTTACACTTCATAAACAACACAACACATTATGATTAAGAGCAAGTTCTGAAGCGCGCACTCTCTCTCTCTCTCTCTCTCTCTCTCTCTCTCTCTCTCCTAGGTAACACTCATCGACTTGAAAATAATGCGGAAAACTTCATCATGCAATACCAAAAGAAATACTCCCAATGAAGTTGTGGGGTTGGAATGAAGCAGTGAATAAGAGATTATTAATTTAATCGTGTCATGGAGATACTAACCGAAGGAAGGTGGATCATTCTGCCTTCTAAAAAAAAACCGAAGGTTATGGGAATTTAAAAACAGGTTGCTCGAGTTAATATGAGTGGGCGCAATCCGGTCCCCCTCAGAAAAACTAAATATTGGGTGAATTTAATGAAAATTATTGTAATTAAGTCAGAGAAACTTTCAATTTGAAACTTTCTATATCAAAACTTTTACCTCTATTTTAATCCTATAAACAAACATTACAAGCCCCATTATCCCACATTTATAATAATAATAATAATAATATAATAATAATAATAATAATAATAATAACAGTAGAAACAATAACAATGATCATAATAATAAACAAATGTAGCCGTTTCTAGTTCACTGCAGTACAAAGACCTCAAACATTTTCGATACCACGCAGTGATGGTATGCGACTTTCGTCTGATCGCTCACAGCAAACCAACCTAGTATGGGTGTCCCTGACAAGTAAAGCTTTCCAGTAAGGGAATAATATTAATAATAATAACCTTCCTAATCGGGTAGTTGAATCAGTTGGAACTTCAAAATTTCAAACTCGCAGCAAATTTTTTTATGTTGAACAGGCTGACATAAGTCTTTTTATAGTTTATATATCAAATATCTGCTTTGATGTTATTTCACAGTTTCTAAAATATTTTATCTTAATTTTCATTACTTCTTATATTGTTTATTTCCTTATTTCCTTTCCTCATTGGGCTATTTTTCCCTGATAGAGCCCTTGGGCTTATAGCATTTTTTTTCCCAACGAGGGTTGTAGCTTAGCTAGTAATAATAATAATAATAATAATAATAATAATAATAATAATAATAATTTGCACCGTCATTCTTTAATTTATATTTGGCTCCATATTGCCATAATATAATTACACAAAAAACATAATGGAACGAAGCAGGTAACGGATAAAACTAATTAATTAAATAGATTAAAATAATAAATCAAACAAAATGCTTCGTCTTTAAGAGTTGGTCGTGGAAAATTTTAATGTTTTTTTTTTCAATTACTTTTATACTTTGAAGTTATGGACGACAGAACAACAAAGAACTAGGTTGGTGGGGGGGAGAGAGAGAGGAGAGAGAGAGGAGAGAGAGAGAGAGAGAGGAGAGAGAGAATGATCTGTAATTATCTGGCATCAAAACATCAGTGTTCACTGATGCCGATTTAATCATGCTTAATTAACAATTAATAACTAGGATAAACACTATAATAAAAACAAATTAATAAATAACTTAACGGTGAAACTTTCGAAATTTAATATATTTAAAAACGAGTAATCAGGCCTTGCTTCTAATATGAATCTAAAGATGCCACTAGCATCATAAAAAAGTCCTCCTCCTAGAATCTTGGTGAGGATGTATCTACCATCCTCACCAAGAGCTTCAGACAGGAATTGTTCCCTGATACCCACAATACTCCTCACAGTCAGATGGACCAACCAATCATCAAAGAATGGCCGGCACCTGCCAGTCATCAGGAACTCGTGAGTCAAACGTGTGTGCCCAATTCTAAGGACTCGAGGCTCATTATAGTCAGATTTGAAAGACGATAGTGTTGCATGGACGTCCTTAATCAGTTTTCATTTAACTTTAGCTTTGAGAAAGAGCGCTCCCCACTGCAGTTTGGCACCATCGAAACAAAGTATATTCGTAGGGCTATATCTATGTTTGGGACATAACAATCAATCCCTGCAGGTTTCATTGCGACATAACAATTAATCCCTGCAAGTTTCATTGCTACATAATAATTAATCCCTGCAAGTTTCATTGCGACATAACAATCAATCCCTGCAAGTTTCATTGCGACATAACAATCAATCCCTGCAAGTTTCATTGCGACATAACAATTAATCCCTGCAAGTTTCATTGCGACATAACAATTAATCCCTGCAAGTTTCATTGCGACATAACAATCAATCCCTGCAAGTTTCATTGCGACATAACAATTAATCCCTGCAAGTTTCATTGCTACATAATAATTAATCCCTGCAAGTTTCATTGCGACATAACAATCAATCACTGCAAGTTTCAATTGCGACATAACAATCAATCCCTGCAAGTTTCATTGCGACATAACAATTAATCCCTGCAAGTTTCATTGCGACATAACAATCAATCCCTGCAAGTTTCATTGCGACATAATAATTAATCCCTGCAAGTTTCATTGCGACATAACGATCAATCCCTGCAAGTTTCATTGCGACATAACGATCAATCCCTGCAAGTTTCATTGCGACATAACAATCAATCCCTGCAAGTTTTATTGCGACATAACAATTAATCCCTGCAAGTTTCAATTGCGACATAACAATCAATCCCTGCAAGTTTCATTGCGACATAACAATTAATCCCTGCAAGTTTCATTGCGACATAACAATTAATCCCTGCAAGTTTCATTGCGACATAACAATTAATCCCTGCAAGTTTCATTGCGACATAACAATTAATCCCTGCAAGTTTCATTGCGACATAACAATCAATCCCTGCAAGTTTCATTGCGACATAACAATTAATCCCTGCAAGTTTCAATTGCGACATAACAATTAATCCCTACAAGTTTCATTACGATTAAAATTGTGGCCAAGAAGCTGTTCTCAAACAAACAAACACACAAACAGGGGCGAAAACATAACCTCCTTTCAACTTCGTTGGCGGAGGTAATGACTGCCAGCGAAAATATCTTCTTTAAAAAAATACTCACATAATGAATCATTCGTCGACCTGAAAATATATTCTAAATGCCAAATCCGATACAAATAGCAGCGTAGGTTAAAATCGTGGCTAATCATTCTCATGGCCTCAAATCCATATTAAAACAGCCCATTATCACTAAATTTTACTTTCATTAACAGCAATAGCATCATTATCATCTGACCTCCATCTACAACTTTCAAATATGCTTTCCAAGCTTCGAAAATGTATGGTAAGACATGTCATTAACGTGCTCTAGAGAGTCGTTTTATAAAAGTATATCATACAAAGAAGATAAGCATAATGAAACATGTATACGGACGCATATAAACGCATTAAATACAAAAAAAAAAAAAAAAAAAAAAAGATTTTACAAGAGTAAAAGACAAAAAAAAAAAAAAAAATAAACTTGTAGAATATGAGCTTTCAATGACAAGCAAACTCACACACGATATCCGAAACACACAAAACACACAATAAAAAGTGCAACTTTTACAAGAGCGAAACACAAGAAAATAATAAACTTATATAAGGAATATAAGCTTTCAGTGACAAACACATATACGATACCCAAAAGCACAAAACACACAATAAAAAGTGTGCCATCTTACATACATGATTACACGTGATATCACAACGAACATGAAATCCACAGACGTAAAAGACCTTAGCGCACCATCAGCAAGAGGAGGAGGCCTCGTGGAGGGATGAATGAGTTGGTAAGGAGGCGAAGGGTTATGGCGGGGAGGGGAGGGGGAAGTGGTGCCATTGCACAGGTGTGGTAAAGTGCCTCCCACTTGTGCCAATAACCACCTGAGAGCCTCGCAGCGTATACCTGTGGCCCCCGCCAGTCAGTGGATAGGAGGAATACGGGTGGCGTTGGCGATGTGCTTAGCTCCTCCGAAGGCAGAAACAGTGAAGGAGTCCTTTCGAGAGGAATAGGATTTTTTTCTGTGCGTTGGAAATTAGTGCAAAGTCAACTTCTGATATCGCTTCGGTCATTTTGGATTCGAGGAAGGTTAGAAATCACGACAGTTGGCGCATCCTTGGGAAGATTGTTCCGGTAAGGAGGATTACCAATTCATGTTCTAGTTATGAAAAATATAAATGCGTGTTTCATACCAGTGATATCTTTCTGTCTACACACACAAACACACACACACACACACACACACATATATATATATATATATATATATATATATATATATATATATATATATATATATATATATATATATATATATATATGTGTGTGTGTGTGTGTGTGTGTGTGTGTGTGGTTGTGTGAGTGTGTATTACCAAAAGTAAGTCAGTGCACATTTCTCACAAATAAATATTTTTCTTCACATTTTATGTAAAAAAACATAACACAGAAATCCGCTATTTTGTAATATGGATATAAATTTTAAATGTATCTTTATAATTTTCACCAGAGATTCTGTCTGTTTTTTTTTTTTTTTTTTTTTTTTTTTTTTTTTTTTTTTTGCAATTAGAAAGAAATCTATTTATAAATCGGAGAAAAAATAACCATATTCAAGGCATTGTTTTACAGCATTTGCGATATTCTACTTTTAACGTTATCACTATTATTATTATTACTTGGTAAGCTACAACCCTAGTTGGAAAAGCAGGATGCTACGAGCCCAAAGGCTCCAACAGTGAAAATAGCTTAGTGAGGAAAGGAAATAGGGAAATATACTACAAGTGAGGTTTAAGAATAATAACAACATTAAAATAAATCTGCTTTATATAAACTATAAAACCTTCAAAATAACAATAGGAAGAGAAATAAGATAGAATATTGTGGTCGAGTGTACCCTCAAGCAAGAGAACGTATATTGAATGTATACAAATACACTTACATGCATGAATACATACACAGCCATGCATTTGTATTTCTATTAAAAAATTCAAAGATATATGTGCTTGTCATGCTTATTTTTAAATACGTACGTATTCCTATGCGTTATATCCGTAAATTCCTATTCATTCAAGGATTTAAATATGACAGACGTGTTTCAACGTTGTTACAAATTTTGAAATATTTCACATGCATAATTCATTACTTTTCATGTAGTTTATTTCCTTATTTCCTTTCCTCACTGGGCTATTTTCCCTGTTGGAGCCCTTTGGTTTATAGCATCCTACTTTCCCAACTAAGGTTGTAGCTTGGCTAATAATAATAATAATAATAATAATAATAATAATAATTCGTTTCCAAGTTCTTAGCAGCAGGCTACCACTATAGTCAATTTTTTTAGTGAGGCACATTTGCACCGACTTGCAGGGGTGCCCTTTTAGCTCAGAAAAGTTTCCTGATAGCTAATTGGTCGGAAGTATCCGGAAAAAAGTACTTCCGACCAATCAGCCATCAAGGAACTTTTCCGAGCTAAAGGGCACCCCTGCGAGTCTGTGCAAATCTGCCTCACGAAAAAAAATTGACTATATCTGCACATTAAACGCTCTGTTAAACACAAGTATAACGATGTTTCAAAAGCATGTTTACGAGGTTCTTGCATCGTCTGTCTTCCATTTGTGGGTGTTCTCTCCCTTTTCAAAACGTCTGTTGATTCTTTATCATATATTTTAAGGCAGATGCATGGCAGGATTTTCCTTAACCTGAAAACACATTAATTTTAAATCGAAGGAAAGATTTATTTTTCAAAGTGACGACAGGTTTTTTTCTTTAAGCTAAGTTATGTATCTTATTTCAACTTAGTTAAGGTTCTCAAGTGAAAGGTTACTTTCTTAATTAAGTGATTTTTATTTATTCATGTGGAAGGCAGATGTTTTTCTTTTATCTTGATTGAGGTTACACTCGGGCACACTATTCTATCTTATTTTTTTTTTCCTCTTGTTTCGTTGAAGTTTTTATACTTTACTTTTCCTTGTTTCCTTCCTCACTGGGCTATTTTCCCTGTTGAAGCCCCTGGACTTATAGCATCCTGCTTTTTCAACTAGGGTTGCAGCTTAGCAAGTGATAATAATCATAATAATAACTTATATTTCTCATCTATCCCAAATCCTAAACGACTAAATGACAGAAGAGTCAAATTATACAAAGGATAAAATCAACAGAGATGAAATATAGAGGAGTCGAAAATTTGACAGGAGGAATTAAAAAAGTTCCTCCCTGTATTGAAGGGCGTAAGCAAAGTACCTTAACCGTGGGCGTAGATAGTAAGTTGGCCAGGGCACCAGCCACCCGTTGATATACTACCGCTAGAGAGTTATTGGGTTCTTTGACTGGCCAGACAGTACTACATTGGATCCTTCTCTCTGGTTACGGTCCATTTCCCTTTGCCTACACACACACACACACAGACACACACCGAATAGTCTGGCCTATTCTTTACATATTCTCCTCTGACCTCATGCACCTGACCACACTGAGATTACCATACAATTCTTCTTCCTCCAAGGGGTTAAATACTGCACTGTAATTATTCAGTGGCTACTTTCCTCTTGGTAAGGCTCAAAGAGACTCTTTAGCTATGGTAGGCAGTTCTAGGAGGACACTCCAAAATCAAACCATTGTTCTCTAGTCTTGGGTAGTGCCATAGCCTCTGTATCATGGTCTTCCTCTGTCTTGGGTTAGAGTTCTCTTGCTTGAGGGTACACTATTCTATCTTATTTCTCTTCCCTTTATTTTATTAAAGTTTTTTTTTTTTTTATAGATTATACATGAAATATTTATTTTAGTGCTGTTACTGTTCTTAAAATATTTTATTTTAATTGTTAATTACTTCTCCTATTTCCTTCTTTCCTTTCCTCACTGGGCTATTTTCCCTGTTGGAACCCCTGGGCGTACAGCATCCAGGTATTCCAACTAGTGTTGTAGTTTAGCCAGTAATAATAATAATAATAATAATAATAATAATAATAATAATAATAATAGAGCAGCCAGAGTCTGGAATAATGGAAGACACCGGAAATAGGAGGACATTAGATTTAGTTGCAAAATTAGTTAAGGGGAAAATGGGTCGCGATTGAAAAGCGTAATGGTTGATAATTTGCAAATGGCGAACTTAATCATTTACAAATGGTGAACTAACAATTAGCAAGTGGCGAACTACTGAATTCTATCTTGTTTCTCTTCCTCTTGTTTTTATGAAGTTTTTATAGTTTATACAGGATGTGATAAGTTTAATCTAATGTTGTTAATTATCTTAAAATATTTTATTTTTATTGTTATTACGTCACTTATAATTTATTCATATCCTTTCCATTCCTCACTAGGCTATTTTTCCCCGTTGGAGCCCGTTGGCTTGTAGGATTAAATCACCATGCTATTTCATCTAGGATTGTAACTTAGCTAATAATAATAATAATGATAATAATAATAATAATAATAATAATAATAATAATAATGCGAAAAGTAACTAATTTCAACGTGTTCTAAATACAGAGAATTACGAATGAATGTGTACGAGAATGAGTTCATGAGGGCAAATGGAACCCGAAATGATGGCGCAATGAATATTAATATTGTAATCATGGTGGAAGAAGCGAAGCGGCTGATTTGCATAGGTGGATGAGAGTATATACCGCGAATGGCGGTAAGACGAGAGATGAAGTGAATCACAGAATAGGAAAGGCGAGGGAGATAACAGGGTATGGGCAAGGGAATAGTCCATTCTCGTATGTCAAACCCATATGTGTTTGTACAGGGTGTTCAAAAAGTTTCTCCGTAATAAATATTTTGAACGATAATCGACTTTTGTGTGGTGCGGAGAGAATTTTTGAACACCCTGTAGCATACTAATGAAATTTAAGAGGTCGAAAGGC
>NC_090762.1:28749320-28754320 GCF_036898095.1 Palaemon carinicauda
AGATCTGAATGCAAAGGATGGTCAAAATTATGAAAACTTGTGAACATACATAACGAATTAATTGAACGATGATGCCAGAGTTTAATATCCAGATCTGGCATAAGAAATTTAATAGACTGCAAATTTTTGTCCAACAAATTATGATGAGATTTAGAGGTTGAGGACCAGACAGGAGAACAACACTCGAAACAAGAACGAAAAAATTAAAACATTTCTTCAGAATAGATTGATCACCGTAAATCGAAAGATTTTCTCAACAAGCATATTTTTTTTGTAATAGAAGAAAAAACCGAATGTGCTTCTCAAAAATAAATCTGTAATCAAGAACCACACCTAAAATTCTAAATGAATTGTATATAGTTAAAGAAACATTATCAATGCAGATATCTGGATGGTGAAGAGCCACTGTACTCTACCTACATACAATCATACTTCCAGTTTTGTTAAGGTTCAACTTCATGCCCCATAATTTACAACATGCACTAAGTTTAGCTATATCCCTATTCTGAGATTCAGCAACCCCCGATCTACATTCAGGAGATGGAATTGATGCAAAGATAGTAGCATCATCTGCCAAACCACGTCCCACGTGTATATAGTTTGGAGAGTAATGGGCCAAGTACACTACCCTGAGGAACACCTTTATCTATTACGGTGCCCATCAACAATAACTCTTTGTAACCTCATCATCATCATTTTCTCCTACGCCTACTGACGCAAAGGGCCTCGGTTAGACTTCGCTAGTCGTCTCTATCTTGCGATTTTAATCCAATACTTCTCCATTCATCATCTCCTATTACTCAAAAATCCTCGCCGTGCAGTAACTATAGTCAATTCTTTTTAGCGCGGAAGATTTGCACTGACTCGCAGGGGTAGCCCTTTCAGCTCGGGGAAAAGTTTCCTGATCGCTGATTGGTTGCACAAGATAATTCTAACCAATCAGACAGCAGGAAACTGTTCCGAGCTAAAAGGGCATCGCTGCGAGTCAGTGCAATTGCGCCTCATTATGAAAAATTGAGTAAAGGTGACACAAGGTGCAATTCATCACAGCGAGGCGTGTCATGTATTCCTGTCCCAACTGTATGTATTGACTGATGCGCATGCGCAAAACAGCGTCTATATCATAGGCAGCCAAGGTCACCTTACTCATCGATATGACATCATGTCGACGGGTAATATTTAAACATTACGCGCACGATGTCATCAAGCACGCACATTGCCACGTCTATATGCTTACTGTTAGCAAAGGAGAGAGAGAGAGAGAGAGAGAGAGAGAGAGAGAGAGAGAGAGAGAGATTTATAGATGTTTTAAATTTTACTAAAAAAATCAGTATTTACGAATTCGTTATGAGAAAGAGAGAGAGAGAGAGAGAGAGAGAGAGAGAGAGAGAGAATTTATAGATGTTTTAAATTTTATTATAAAAAGTCAGTATTTATGAATTCGTTAAGAGAGAGAGAGAGAGAGAGAGAGAGAGAGAGAGAGAATTTATTGGTGTCAAAATTCTATTATAAAAAAAGTCAGTAGATATATATATATATATATATATATGAAAGAGAGAGAGAGAGAGAGAGAGAGAGAGAGAGAATTTATTGGTGTTTAAAATTTTATTATAAAAGAAAGTCAGTATATATATATATATATATATATGAGAGAGAGAGAGAGAGAGAGAGAGAGAGAATTTATTGGTGTTTAAAATTTTATTATAAAAGAAAGTCAGTATATATGAGAGAGAGAGAGAGAGAGAGAGAGAGAGAGAGAGAATTTATTAATGTTTTAAATTTTATTATAAAAGAAAGTCAGTATTTATGAATTCGTTGAGAGAGAGAGAGAGAGAGAGAGAGAGAGAGAGTCTGTATTTATTAATTCGTTTCCTTGAAAAGTGTATTATGTACCCAATTATGTACAATCAAATAATTCTTATCTACAAATGAATAAACCATAAATATTATACATTTATTAATTTTTTTTCAAATTTCCTTTTTTTATTGCAGACTTCTCCAGAAGACTCACGGATGTTACTTGACACCAAAATGACTTATGGGTCCAGACCTATCAAGAAACTATAACTGTGAATTGAAAGAACTTATGAAATAAGGTATAATAGAAGCTAGCCTTTAAAGACCGTGATATACATCCAACAAAAATCTCTCATATTAATTTTACCTTTAAATATCAGAGAAAAATAAATAAGAAAAGATCAAAAAGAAGGAAAAAAAGGGACCAGCCATTTCCAAAGCCTTCATGGTGTCATCTACTCTCCAGGGAATCCTAAGTTTCCCGCCATCATGAACGCGGACTCTCAGTTAGCGCAGCTGTTTAATGCCTGCGATAAGAAAGGTAAGTTGAACGATGCTTCTATAGTCAATTCTTTATAGTGAGGCAGATTTGCACCGACTTGCAGGGGTGCCCTTTTAGCTCGGCAAAATTCCTGATCACTGATTGGTTGGACAAGATAATTCTAACCAATCAGATAGTAAGAAACTTTCTGAGCTAAAAGGACACCGCAGCGAGTCAGTTCAAATGCGCCTCATAAAACAAAATGAGTATAGTCTTGTGGTTCCCCGTTGGTTATTTTCCATTCTGGTTTTAGCCTATTATTATGATTACTTGCTAAGCTACAACCCTCATTGGAAAAGCCGAATGCTATAAGCCCTGAGGCTTCAACAGGGAAAGTAGCCCAGTGATGAAAGGAAATAATGAAAAATAAAATATTTTAAGAACAATAACATTAAAATAAATATTTCCTATATAAACTATGACAACTTTAACAAAACAAGAGGAAGAGAAATAACATAGAATAGTGAGCCCAATTGTACCCCCGAGCAAGAAAACTCTAACCCAAGAGAGGGAAAAACCATGGTACAGAGGCTATGGCACTACCCAAGACTAGAGAACAATGGTTTGATTTTGGAGTGTCCTTCTCCTCGAAGAGCTTCTTACCATAGCTAAAGAGTCTCTTCTACCCTTACCAAGAGGAAAGTGGAGACTGAACAATCAAATTACAGCAGTTAACCTCTGGGTGGAGGAGAATTGTTCGGTAATCTCAGTATTGTCAGGTCTATGAGGGCAGACGAGAATGTGTAGAGAATAGGTCAAACTATTCGGTGTATGTACAGGCAAAGGGAAAATGAACCGTACCCAGAAAGAATGATCCAATGTAATACTGTCTGGCCAGCCAAAGGACCCCATAACTCTCTAGCGGTAGTATCTCAACGGGTAGCAACTGCATTTAGTCTTTCCGAATTCACGGTGCTTCTTAAGAAAACTTTTTTATTTTTTTCAGTGTTGAAAAGCATTGTTCTACCTTTAATGTAGTCTTGGGAATTATCAAGAGAACCAAATATTATTCCATGCTGATTTCCCATTATCTTAACCAGGCTCAATGCCTTCATTAACATGGAAAGCTTCTGGTAATTAACTCATTTGTGTGAAAACACTTGTAAATGACGTCATCCTCAATTAAAAGTATTAATTGCATATAATTAATTGAACGACAGTAATCATATTAATGTGCTTGTTTTATCCATACATTTGATTACGCCTTTGTTTATTGAAATATTTAAGTCTACTTCTCCATCCATCAATAACGCCTTTGTTTATTAAAATATTCAAGTCTATTTAACTATTTATCTATCTATCAACCAATTCTATCCGACCATCTATCCGTATTAAATTTTGTTAAATATCTTTTTGGTATAATTCAGTTTGCATTGATTTTTCTTAATAGAAATTATCAACAAAATACTTTAATACTAAATAATATATCTTTGTTATCAAAAATGTTTCTGACAAATATGACCCTTTAGTATATTATTACAACATCTTCTAAGTTTAAAGATTTGAAGGTTACTTAAGAATGGCCAAGGCAATGGCCTAGAGACTGACCATATATACATATGATCAGCGCCCAAGCTGCCTCTCCACCCAAGCTAAAACCAGGGAGCGCCAGGGTATGACTGCTGATGACTCATTAGGTAGACCTAAAGGCTCCCCCCAAACACCCCATCCTGAACTCACAAGGAGTTTGGTACTCGAACCCTAATCCGGCAGATCGCCAGGTAGGGACGTTTCCATTAGGCCACCACGACCCAAAAATATGACCATTTAGTATTTACTGAGTGCAAAAATATTATTACTCACCCTCAAATGATTCTACAAAAGTAAATACTGGTACAGCATCTTCCGACAGTTGCAAGACGACAGATTCCTCATTTCCGTCTTCCTGTTAAATATATTGTAACTTCCGTTATCTCGATACTGACGATATTCATCCCCAAATCCCCCACAATCCCCGAGCGATTTTCCGTATTAACTCCCCTCACGAAATCCCCATGAAATGGTAATAAGAATCTCGCGGCTGCATCTTGTCAACACATCAGAAGCCTCAACAATTCATTATTCTTTGCTTCGTCGACTCGCCTCTTTTCGCTTCAGATCAACAAGACATCATCATGTATCATTTCTAATGAAGGTTTGACAGGTTTTGCCTCGACGTCTCGGAAATATATTCGCCTTCGTGAATGTTATTTCCTCCATGTGTTATCTTTTCATATTTCCTTGTTTTAGATTTAAGGATTTGACCATATTTCAGAAGGACGTCGGGTCTTCGTTAAATTTTCACTTGTCTGGTTCATAATCAGAACAACAAAAACAGATGTTTCTAGTCCACTGCAGGACAAAGGACTCAGACATGTCTAAGGGTTGGCCAGTTTTTCATCATCACGCTGCCTAGTACCGTTTGACGATGGTGGGAGACTTTAGTCTGATCGCACACAGCAAACCAACCTAGTATGGGTGTCCCTGACTAGTACAGCTTTACTGATCATGCAGATACGCAAAGCCTTTCAACCACTTGAAGGTATCCCCACTCAGTAAGGGGTGTTGATAATCACCTATCATTATAATTTCTTCTAAGCATTGTCAATCGAAATAGTCCTCCATGTTGATCTATCAAGAGCATCATCCACTGTCGTTTCTTCAAAGCTTTCTGCTAGATTAT
>NC_090762.1:28756820-28769320 GCF_036898095.1 Palaemon carinicauda
CAAGCCATAGTAAATTACGCTACATTCATTGTTAAGCCTATAAATTGTTTAAATGAGAAATAAACAAGCCATAGTAAATTACGCTACATTCACTGTAAAGCCTATAAATTGTTTAAAGGAGAAATAAACAAGCCATAGTAAATTACGCTACATCAATTACTAAGCCTATAAACTGTTTAAAGGAGAAATAAACTAGCCATAGTAAATTACGCTACATCAATTACTAAGCCTATAAATTGTTTAAAGGAGAAATAAACAAGCCATAGTAAATTACTCTACATCCATTACTAAGCCTATAAATTGTTTAAAGGAGAAATAAACAAGCCATAGTAAATTACTCTACATCCTTTGTTAAGTCTATAAAATGTTTAAAGGAGAAATAAACAAGCCATAGTAAATTACGCTACATCAATTACTAAGCCTATAAATTGTTTAAAGGAGAAATAAACAAGCCATAGTAAATTACTCTACATCCATTACTGAGCCTATAAATTGTTTAAAGGAGAAATAAACAAGCCATAGTAAATTACTCTACATCCATTACTAAGCCTATAAATTGTTTAAAGGAGAAATAAACAAGCCATAATAAATTACTCTAGATCCTTTGTTAAGTCTATAAAATGTTTAAAGGAGAAATAAACAAGCCATAGTAAATTACTCTACATCCATTGTTAAGCCTATAAATTGTTTAAAGGAGAAATAAACAAGCCATAGTAAATTGCTCTACATCCATTGTTAAGCCTATAAATTGTGTAAGGTTCTAATTACAAACTTCATAGGTTCCAAGACTAAGTTTGTAGGTCAAGTTGCCTGTATGTCGGGTTGTTTGCAAGTCGAATTGGCTGTAAGTCGCGTTGCTTGTAAAGTCGAATTGTGTTCATTTTGGCCTACTAAGGTAAGCCTATTCCAAATCCCATGCCTAAGATTTCCAGCTACTAAAGTCAATAAATAGGTTTAAAATAAAATATATATCTGGTTATCACGAATGTCAATTTGTTTACTGTATTGAATGACATAAAAGTATTTTATTACAATATTTCTTTATCATATCTCTGTTTATTTTAAGTTGGATTCATGTTAGAAGTTAGGGGCCTTCGGTATATGCATTCTTTTTGTGTACTTATTTATGTATATATCTTTCCCTCCATAAATCTCTTCTCATTTCATTAAACGTAATCTTGAGAATTACGAGAAATGAAGCCGCTGAAGATGATAAATCTGCATTTTATTTGAAGCCACTTCTTAAATTATTGTCTAAATTACTGTTTCTCTGAATCTGCTTTCAAGTCCGTCTGGCGTGAGGGAAATTATATTAATGGTTAAGTGAAAAGATAAGATGAAAAATATAAAACTGTTTTGATATTCAACTGTCATAAAAATTAAAATTTTTGGATTAAAAGCATTTTATTGAATGAAATTGTAAATTGTTTATTAGGAAATCGAATATAATTCTAAAAAAGTAATATAGCTTTTAAATATTGATATTACACTATAATATATTTTGGTTAAAGGAAATTATACTACAAATGAAAAATTACCATATATAGAAATAAAACCCTAGTTTTAAAAGATGCGTGTGGTTAAATATCTCTTTAAAATCGCAATGACTTCATTAGCAATGTCTGTTCACTCTATCTACTCAGAAGCTTATCTGTTTACATTTCATAAAGAATAAAAACCTAATTTTGTTCATAATTGAAGAAAAAACTATCTCTTGAAAAAAAAAAAAAAAAAAAATCCTCCACCGTTATCACTACATTGAAGGGTCGGTTGCCTGATGCACCCTCTCCCTTGCCTTCTGTCAAAGACATCCTTTTCCACAAATTTATAAGAATAAAAAATTATCTTCGTTTTTCCCACCATTATTCCTACATACATTAAGGGGGTTGGTTGCCTGATGCGCCCTCCCTAATGCCTTCTATACAAAAGGCATCTTCTTCCACCAATTTATATATATATAAAAAACTCATCCACCAATTTACATATATATATATATATATATATAGATATATATATATATATATATATATCTATATATATATATATATATATACACACACACATATATATATATATACACATATATATATATATATATATAGAATATAAAATCTCGTTTTTTCTCACCATTATCCCAAAATTAAGGGGTTGGTTGCCTGATACACCGATTCCAATATCTTCTGTCAAAGTAAACCTATTCTCTCCATATCATCCTTCATCTTATCTCGCCATTTAATTCTTTGCCTTCCTCTCGATCTTCTCCCCATAATAGGTTCCTCACTAATCCATAAAACTTCTAATGTCAACTCTCAAAGGCTCTTCTAATCCACCTATTCAATTTGCATTCCTCCCCAAAAAGGCAAAGGATACATTGTCGAGGAGGAATTAAAGGAACTGTGCTCAGGACTGGGGATCCCTGCGGAGGATTCCAACGTCATCTTCACCGACCTCGACCAGGACAAGGATGGCAAGATCTGCTACGAGGAATTCTCAAAAGGATTCCGGGAATTCCTCAATCCCGAGACCGAGGTGCAAAACAAGAGGAGATTTTCCATCAAGTAAGATTTTTTAACGTTTGTATGAAAAAAAAAAAAAAAAAAAAAAAAAAAAAAAAAAAAAAAAAAAAAAAAAACTTTTGGGTGAGACTGAAAATGAATAAAATGTTGATGGAGTTGTATGAAAAAAAAAACGTTTGGGTGCAATTGAAAATGAATAAAATGCTGATGGAGTTGTATGAAAAAAACGTTTGGGTGAGATTGAAAATGAATAAAATGCTGATGGAGTTGTATGCAAAAAAATACGTTTGGGTGAGATTGAAAATGAATAAAATGCTGATGGAGTTGTATGAAAAAAAAAAAAATGTTTGGGTGAGATTGAAAATGAATAAAATGCTGATGGAGTTCTATGAAAAAAAAAAAAAAAACGTCTGGGTGAGATTGAAAATGAATAAAATGCTGATGAAATTGTACGAAAAAAACGTTTGGGTGAAATTGAAAATGAATAAAATGCTGATGGAGTTCTATGAAAAAAAGACGTTTGGGTGATTGAAAATGAATAAAATGCTGATGAAATTGTATGAAAAAAACGTTTGGGCGAGATTCAAAATGAATAAAATGCTGATGGAGTTCTATGAAAAAAACGTTTGGGTGAGATTGAAAATGAATAAAATGCTGATGAAATTGTATGAAAAAAACGTTAGGGTGAGAATGAAAATGAATAAAATGCTGATGGAGTTCTATGAAAAAAAACGTTTGGGTGAGATTGAAAATTAATAAAATGCTGATGAAATTGTATGAAAAAAACCGTTCGGGTGAGATTGAAAATGTATAAACTGTAGATGAAATTGTATGAAAAAAAAAAAACGTTTGGGTGAAATTGAAAATGAATAAAATGCTGATGGAGTTCTATGAAAAAAAACGTTTGGGTGAGATTGAAAATGAATAAAATGCTGATGAAATTGTATGAAAAAAACCGTTCGGGTGAGATTGAAAATGTATAAACTGTAGATGAAATTGTATGAAAAAAAAAAACGTTTGGGTGAAATTGAAAATGAATAAAATGCTGATGAAATTGTATGGAAAAAACGTCTGGGTGAGATTGAAAATGAATAAAATGCTGATGAAATTGTATAAAAAAAAACGTTCGGGTGAGATTGAAAATGAAATAAATGCTGATGAAATTGTATAAAAAAAAACGTTTGGGTGAGATCGAAAATTAATAAAATACTGATGAAATTGTATAAAAAAAAAAAAGTTTGGGTGAGATTCAAAATGAATGAAATGCTGAGGAAATTGTATAAAAAAACTTTTGGGTGAGACTGAATATGAATCTATTGAAATTGTATGTAATAAAAACGTTCGGGTGAGATTAAAAATGAATAAAATGCTGATGAAATTGTATGAAAAAAATCGTTTGGGTGAGATTGAAAATGTATAAACTGAAGATGAAATTGTATGAAAAAAAAAAAAAAAAACGTTTGGGTGAGATTCAAAATGAATAAAATGCTCAAGGAACTGTATGAAAAAAACGTTTGGGTGACAATGAAAATTAATAAAATGCTGATGGAATTGTATGAAAAAATCATTTGGGTGACATTGAATATGAATAAAATGCAGATGAAATTGTATTAAAAAAAAACGTTTGGGTGAGATTGAAAATTAGTAAAATGCTGATGGAAGTGTATGAAAAAAACGTTTGGGTGAGATTGAAAATGAATAAAATGCTAATGGAATTGTATGAAAAAACAATTTGGGTGAGATTGAAAATGAATAAAATGCTGATGGAATTGTATGAAAAAAAATGTTTGGGTAAAAAATGAAAATTAATAAAATGCTGATGGAATTGTATGAAAACCAAACGTTTGGGTGAGATTGAAAATGAATAAAATGCTGATGGAATTGTATGAAAAAAAACGTTTGGGTGAGATTGAAAATGAATAAAATGCTAATGGAATTGTATAAAAAAACAATTTGGGTGAGATTGAAAATGAATAAAAATGCTGATGGAATTGTATGAAAATAAATGTTTGGGTAAAAATGAAAATTAATAAAATGCCGATGGAATTGTATGAAAACAAAACGTTTAGGTGAGATTGAAAATGAATAAAACGCTGATGAAATTGTATAAGAAAAACGTTCGGGTGAGATTGAAAAAGAATAAAATGCTGATGAAATTGTATGAGAAAAAACTTTTGGGTGAGATTGAAAATTAATAAAATGCTGATGGAATTGTATGAAAAAAAATCATTTGGGTGAGATTGAAAATTAATAAAATGCTGATGGAATTGTATGAAAACAAAACGTTTGGGTGATATTGAAAATGAATAAAATGCTGATGGAATTGTATGAAAAAAAAAAGTCTGAGTGAGATTGAAAATGAATAAAATGCTGATGAAATTGTATGAAAAAACGTTTGGGTGAGATTGAAAATGAATAAAATGCTGAGGGAATTGTGTAAAAAAAACGTCTGAGTGAGATTGAATATGTATAAACTATTGATGGAATTGTATGAAAAAAACGTTTAGGCGAGATTGAAAATAAATGAAAAACCGATGAAATTGTATGAAAAAAAAAACGTTTGGGTGAGATTGAAAATTAATAAAATGCTGATGAAATTGTATAAGAGAAACGCTTGGGTGAGATTGAAAATAAATAAAATGCTGATGGAATTGTATGGAAAAAAAACGTTCGGGTGAGATTGAAAATGAATAAAATGCTGATGAAATTGTATGAAAAAAAACGTTTGGGTGAAATTGAAAATGAATAAAATGCTGATGAAGTTGTATAAGAAAAACGTTTGGGTGAGATTGAAAATGAATAAAATGCTGATGAAATTGTATGAAAAAAATGTTTGGGTGAGATTGAAAATTAATAAAATGCAGATGAAATTGTATAAAAAAACGTTTAGTTGAGATTGAAAATGAATAAAATGCTGATGAAATTGGATACAAAAAACGTCTGGGTGAGAATGAAAATGTATAAAATGTTGATGAAATTGTATAAAAAAAAATACGTTTGGGTGAGATTGAATATGAATAAAATGCAGATGAAATTGTATAAAAAAAAACATTTGGGTGAGATTGAAAATGAATAAAATGCTGATGAAATTGTATGAAAAAAAAAAAACATTTGGGTGAGATTGAAAATGAATAAAATGCTGATGAAATTGTATGAAAAAAAAAAAACATTTGGGTGAGATTGAAAATGAATAAAATGTTGATGGAGTTGTATGAAAAAAAAAACGTTTGGGTGCAATTGAAAATGAATAAAATGCTGATGGAGTTGTATGAAAAAAACGTTTGGGTGAGATTGAAAATGAATAAAATGCTGATGGAGTTGTATGCAAAAAAAATACGTTTGGGTGAGATTGAAAATGAATAAAATGCTGATGGAGTTGTATGAAAAAAAAAAAAATGTTTGGGTGAGATTGAAAATGAATAAAATGCTGATGGAGTTCTATGAAAAAAAAAAAAAAAACGTCTGGGTGAGATTGAAAATGAATAAAATGCTGATGAAATTGTACGAAAAAAACGTTTGGGTGAAATT
This sequence comes from Palaemon carinicauda, assembly GCF_036898095.1. Classification (NCBI taxonomy): domain Eukaryota; kingdom Metazoa; phylum Arthropoda; class Malacostraca; order Decapoda; family Palaemonidae; genus Palaemon; species Palaemon carinicauda. Next base: position 28,762,865 of record NC_090762.1, read on the forward strand.
GAAAATGAATAAAATGCTGATGGAGTTCTATGAAAAAAAGACGTTTGGGTGATTGAAAATGAATAAAATGCTGATGAAATTGTATGAAAAAAACGTTTGGGCGAGATTCAAAATGAATAAAATGCTGATGGAGTTCTATGAAAAAAACGTTTGGGTGAGATTGAAAATGAATAAAATGCTGATGAAATTGTATGAAAAAAACGTTAGGGTGAGATTGAAAATGAATAAAATGCTGATGGAGTTCTATGAAAAAAAACGTTTGGGTGAGATTGAAAATTAATAAAATGCTGATGAAATTGTATGAAAAAAACCGTTCGGGTGAGATTGAAAATGTATAAACTGTAGATGAAATTGTATGAAAAAAAAAAACGTTTGGGTGAAATTGAAAATGAATAAAATGCTGATGGAGTTCTATGAAAAAAAACGTTTGGGTGAGATTGAAAATGAATAAAATGCTGATGAAATTGTATGAAAAAAACCGTTCGGGTGAGATTGAAAATGTATAAACTGTAGATGAAATTGTATGAAAAAAAAAACGTTTGGGTGAAATTGAAAATGAATAAAATGCTGATGAAATTGTATGGAAAAAACGTCTGGGTGAGATTGAAAATGAATAAAATGCTGATGAAATTGTATAAAAAAAACGTTCGGGTGAGATTGAAAATGAAATAAATGCTGATGAAATTGTATAAAAAAAAACGTTTGGGTGAGATCGAAAATTAATAAAATACTGATGAAATTGTATAAAAAAAAAAAAAGTTTGGGTGAGATTCAAAATGAATGAAATGCTGAGGAAATTGTATAAAAAAACTTTTGGGTGAGACTGAATATGAATCTATTGAAATTGTATGTAATAAAAACGTTCGGGTGAGATTAAAAATGAATAAAATGCTGATGAAATTGTATGAAAAAAATCGTTTGGGTGAGATTGAAAATGTATAAACTGAAGATGAAATTGTATGAAAAAAAAAAAAAAAACGTTTGGGTGAGATTCAAAATGAATAAAATGCTCAAGGAACTGTATGAAAAAAAACGTTTGGGTGACAATGAAAATTAATAAAATGCTGATGGAATTGTATGAAAAAATCATTTGGGTGACATTGAATATGAATAAAATGCAGATGAAATTGTATTAAAAAAAAACGTTTGGGTGAGATTGAAAATTAGTAAAATGCTGATGGAAGTGTATGAAAAAAACGTTTGGGTGAGATTGAAAATGAATAAAATGCTAATGGAATTGTATGAAAAAACAATTTGGGTGAGATTGAAAATGAATAAAATGCTGATGGAATTGTATGAAAAAAAATGTTTGGGTAAAAATGAAAATTAATAAAATGCTGATGGAATTGTATGAAAACCAAACGTTTGGGTGAGATTGAAAATGAATAAAATGCTGATGGAATTGTATGAAAAAAACGTTTGGGTGAGATTGAAAATGAATAAAATGCTAATGGAATTGTATAAAAAAACAATTTGGGTGAGATTGAAAATGAATAAAAATGCTGATGGAATTGTATGAAAATAAATGTTTGGGTAAAAATGAAAATTAATAAAATGCCGATGGAATTGTATGAAAACAAAACGTTTAGGTGAGATTGAAAATGAATAAAACGCTGATGAAATTGTATAAGAAAAACGTTCGGGTGAGATTGAAAAAGAATAAAATGCTGATGAAATTGTATGAGAAAAAACTTTTGGGTGAGATTGAAAATTAATAAAATGCTGATGGAATTGTATGAAAAAAAATCATTTGGGTGAGATTGAAAATTAATAAAATGCTGATGGAATTGTATGAAAACAAAACGTTTGGGTGATATTGAAAATGAATAAAATGCTGATGGAATTGTATGAAAAAAAAAAAGTCTGAGTGAGATTGAAAATGAATAAAATGCTGATGAAATTGTATGAAAAAACGTTTGGGTGAGATTGAAAATGAATAAAATGCTGAGGGAATTGTGTAAAAAAAACGTCTGAGTGAGATTGAATATGTATAAACTATTGATGGAATTGTATGAAAAAAACGTTTAGGCGAGATTGAAAATAAATGAAAAACCGATGAAATTGTATGAAAAAAAAAACGTTTGGGTGAGATTGAAAATTAATAAAATGCTGATGAAATTGTATAAGAGAAACGCTTGGGTGAGATTGAAAATAAATAAAATGCTGATGGAATTGTATGGAAAAAAAACGTTCGGGTGAGATTGAAAATGAATAAAATGCTGATGAAATTGTATGAAAAAAAACGTTTGGGTGAAATTGAAAATGAATAAAATGCTGATGAAGTTGTATAAGAAAAACGTTTGGGTGAGATTGAAAATGAATAAAATGCTGATGAAATTGTATGAAAAAATGTTTGGGTGAGATTGAAAATTAATGAAATGCAGATGAAATTGTATAAAAAAACGTTTAGTTGAGATTGAAAATGAATAAAATGCTGATGAAATTGGATACAAAAAACGTCTGGGTGAGAATGAAAATGTATAAAATGTTGATGAAATTGTATAAAAAAAAATACGTTTGGGTGAGATTGAATATGAATAAAATGCAGATGAAATTGTATAAAAAAAAACATTTGGGTGAGATTGAAAATGAATAAAATGCTGATGAAATTGTATGAAAAAAAAAAAACATTTGGGTGAGATTGAAAATGAATAAAATGCTGATGAAATTGTATGAAAAAAAAAAAACATTTGGGTGAGATTGAAAATGAATAAAATGTTGATGGAGTTGTATGAAAAAAAAAAACGTTTGGGTGCAATTGAAAATGAATAAAATGCTGATGGAGTTGTATGAAAAAAACGTTTGGGTGAGATTGAAAATGAATAAAATGCTGATGGAGTTGTATGCAAAAAAATACGTTTGGGTGAGATTGAAAATGAATAAAATGCTGATGGAGTTGTATGAAAAAAAAAAAATGTTTGGGTGAGATTGAAAATGAATAAAATGCTGATGGAGTTCTATGAAAAAAAAAAAAAAAACGTCTGGGTGAGATTGAAAATGAATAAAATGCTGATGAAATTGTACGAAAAAAACGTTTGGGTGAAATTGAAAATGAATAAAATGCTGATGGAGTTCTATGAAAAAAAGACGTTTGGGTGATTGAAAATGAATAAAATGCTGATGAAATTGTATGAAAAAAACGTTTGGGCGAGATTCAAAATGAATAAAATGCTGATGGAGTTCTATGAAAAAAACGTTTGGGTGAGATTGAAAATGAATAAAATGCTGATGAAATTGTATGAAAAAAACGTTAGGGTGAGATTGAAAATGAATAAAATGCTGATGGAGTTCTATGAAAAAAAACGTTTGGGTGAGATTGAAAATTAATAAAATGCTGATGAAATTGTATGAAAAAAACCGTTCGGGTGAGATTGAAAATGTATAAACTGTAGATGAAATTGTATGAAAAAAAAAAACGTTTGGGTGAAATTGAAAATGAATAAAATGCTGATGGAGTTCTATGAAAAAAAACGTTTGGGTGAGATTGAAAATGAATAAAATGCTGATGAAATTGTATGAAAAAAACCGTTCGGGTGAGATTGAAAATGTATAAACTGTAGATGAAATTGTATGAAAAAAAAAAACGTTTGGGTGAAATTGAAAATGAATAAAATGCTGATGAAATTGTATGGAAAAAAACGTCTGGGTGAGATTGAAAATGAATAAAATGCTGATGAAATTGTATAAAAAAAACGTTCGGGTGAGATTGAAAATGAAATAAATGCTGATGAAATTGTATAAAAAAAAACGTTTGGGTGAGATCGAAAATTAATAAAATACTGATGAAATTGTATAAAAAAAAAAAAGTTTGGGTGAGATTCAAAATGAATGAAATGCTGAGGAAATTGTATAAAAAAACTTTTGGGTGAGACTGAATATGAATCTATTGAAATTGTATGTAATAAAAACGTTCGGGTGAGATTAAAAATGAATAAAATGCTGATGAAATTGTATGAAAAAAATCGTTTGGGTGAGATTGAAAATGTATAAACTGAAGATGAAATTGTATGAAAAAAAAAAAAAAAAACGTTTGGGTGAGATTCAAAATGAATAAAATGCTCAAGGAACTGTATGAAAAAAACGTTTGGGTGACAATGAAAATTAATAAAATGCTGATGGAATTGTATGAAAAAATCATTTGGGTGACATTGAATATGAATAAAATGCAGATGAAATTGTATTAAAAAAAAACGTTTGGGTGAGATTGAAAATTAGTAAAATGCTGATGGAAGTGTATGAAAAAAACGTTTGGGTGAGATTGAAAATGAATAAAATGCTAATGGAATTGTATGAAAAAACAATTTGGGTGAGATTGAAAATGAATAAAATGCTGATGGAATTGTATGAAAAAAAATGTTTGGGTAAAAATGAAAATTAATAAAATGCTGATGGAATTGTATGAAAACCAAACGTTTGGGTGAGATTGAAAATGAATAAAATGCTGATGGAATTGTATGAAAAAAACGTTTGGGTGAGATTGAAAATGAATAAAATGCTAATGGAATTGTATAAAAAAACAATTTGGGTGAGATTGAAAATGAATAAAAATGCTGATGGAATTGTATGAAAATAAATGTTTGGGTAAAAATGAAAATTAATAAAATGCCGATGGAATTGTATGAAAACAAAACGTTTAGGTGAGATTGAAAATGAATAAAACGCTGATGAAATTGTATAAGAAAAACGTTCGGGTGAGATTGAAAAAGAATAAAATGCTGATGAAATTGTATGAGAAAAAACTTTTGGGTGAGATTGAAAATTAATAAAATGCTGATGGAATTGTATGAAAAAAAATCATTTGGGTGAGATTGAAAATTAATAAAATGCTGATGGAATTGTATGAAAACAAAACGTTTGGGTGATATTGAAAATGAATAAAATGCTGATGGAATTGTATGAAAAAAAAAAGTCTGAGTGAGATTGAAAATGAATAAAATGCTGATGAAATTGTATGAAAAAACGTTTGGGTGAGATTGAAAATGAATAAAATGCTGAGGGAATTGTGTAAAAAAAACGTCTGAGTGAGATTGAATATGTATAAACTATTGATGGAATTGTATGAAAAAAACGTTTAGGCGAGATTGAAAATAAATGAAAAACCGATGAAATTGTATGAAAAAAAAAAACGTTTGGGTGAGATTGAAAATTAATAAAATGCTGATGAAATTGTATAAGAGAAACGCTTGGGTGAGATTGAAAATAAATAAAATGCTGATGGAATTGTATGGAAAAAAAACGTTCGGGTGAGATTGAAAATGAATAAAATGCTGATGAAATTGTATGAAAAAAAACGTTTGGGTGAAATTGAAAATGAATAAAATGCTGATGAAGTTGTATAAGAAAAACGTTTGGGTGAGATTGAAAATGAATAAAATGCTGATGAAATTGTATGAAAAAATGTTTGGGTGAGATTGAAAATTAATAAAATGCAGATGAAATTGTATAAAAAAACGTTTAGTTGAGATTGAAAATGAATAAAATGCTGATGAAATTGGATACAAAAAACGTCTGGGTGAGAATGAAAATGTATAAAATGTTGATGAAATTGTATAAAAAAAAATACGTTTGGGTGAGATTGAATATGAATAAAATGCAGATGAAATTGTATAAAAAAAAACATTTGGGTGAGATTGAAAATGAATAAAATGCTGATGAAATTGTATGAAAAAAAAAAAAACGTTTGGGTGAGATTGAAAATGAATAAAATGCTGATGAAATTGTATTAAAAAAAAAAAAACATTTGTGTGAGATTGAAAATGAATAAAAAGGCGATGAAATTGTATATATGAAAAAACGTTTGGGTGAGATTGAAAATGAATAAAATGCTGATGAAATTGTAAGAAAAAAAAACGTTTGGGTGAAATTGAAAATTAATACAATGCTGCTCTCTCTCTCTCTCTCTCTCTCTCTCTCTCTCTCTCTCTCTCTCTCTCTCAATTCTTGAAGAGGAAGAGCCCAAACTCTACCCGTCAACGCCCCCCAAAGAAGCTACCATTATCCGCTGTAATTAACGAAATCCGTATCCATTCCCACACTTCCAAATAGAAAGAAAAAGCGAACACAGCATCGCAAATTAGTCCAATAAGCATTTCCTCCCGCAGGAGCTGCGAATCAGATGACGAGACCAGATGTCCGTTGGGTGACGAGGAACTGAAGAGGAGAGAGAGCGTCTACCAGGCTTGGAATAATCTCACCAACAGGTTGGATGAAGTCACGCGAACGGCCCTTGGAAAAGAGAGGTAATAATAATAATAATAATAATAATAATAATAATAATAATAATAATTATAGCGAGACGAGTGCCATTGTTGTGGTTGTGGTGGCCAATGTGGTAACGTCACTGACTGGTAAACGAAAGACTGAGGTTCGAGTCCCGTTCAAACCTGTTTGTTCCTTTGGTAGCTGCAGTCTCACCATCCTTGTGAGCTAAGGATGGGAGGTTTGGGGAAGCCTATA
>NC_090762.1:28776820-28789320 GCF_036898095.1 Palaemon carinicauda
CTCTTGTTCTCTAAGGGCTTGGCCACACCAAGCGCGGCTAGCGGCGCGGTTAGCGGGAAGAAGTTCCCGCGGCAAATTGAAACCTAAAGTATCTTCTGTAGGTGGCCGGTGTGACGGTCTGAACGATCCCCCGGTCTCAGAATTCTCCTTGACATTGTATAATGGTTTTTATCCGCCATTTGCTCGCTTCGCTCGCATGAAAATAAAACATCAAGCTCGTATGTACTGGCAAGCGGTAATGTTGAGCTGCTCACGCTAACATTACTGGAAAATAAAACATCAACTTCGTATGCACTGGCAAACGATAATGTTCGCGCATGTGCAGATTATCAAGGAGAATTCTGAGACCGGGGGATCGTTCAGACCATCACACCGGATAGGAGGCACGAGAAGCCTCCAACCGCTGCAGTCACCGCCAGTCTATGTTTCATGTTTTAAGAAATCGCGGCGGTTTAAGCGTCTTCACCCAAGTTTACACCATTTTTCATCAGTTCCTGGAGGAGTACGCGTTCAGTTGTTCGTTTCCAGCCATAAATAATTAGCAATTTATTGGAAGGTGTTTCGAAGAGCGAAAATTAATTAAATAAATGGAAGTTATGGTAATCAACTGCAAGGTAATAAAATAGTGAGTAGGCCTACGCCTTTTTGTGTTTTGCAACCTATTTAATCACCATTTAGTTATATATATATATATATATATATATATATATATATATATATATATATATATATATATATATATATATATATATATATGTATGTGTATATATATATATATATATATATATATATATATATATATATATATATATATATAATATAAGATGTAGAGAAATTTCAAATGTAAAAAGAATCGTATGTACATTTAAACACTATATATCTTATGCAAATGTTAGTTAATTCTGATTTTTCGTGAACTTTATCATATTTGAAGCAATTATAATACCTGGAAAGAGAGAGATTGAGGTTGTCTATAGTTCGACGTTTGTTTTTGAGCCTGAATCCAGGAAGGATGTTGCCATCAAAGAATCAAAAGACTTGTGAAATATGCGGATATTCATTGAATCTGTCGCCGTATAAAACGAGACTGGCGACATTTATTTCAAAATTAACTTGTTTTCCCTTCTCTGTTTATTAAAATCGTGAATCCAGACTCTTGTGTAATTAAAATAAAGATTTTCAATCGGAAATAATTTCCTACTCAAACACCATCGTCATGTTTACGAGGAAGGCTATCTTCGAAAGCTGGGAGTGAGGAGGCAAGAGAGAGACGTATGGCGGTTCCGGAGTGGCCACCCAACATTTTGTCGCTGGCCTGCCGCCGAGTCATGCCGCTACCGCGCCGCTCGTCGCGCTTGGTGTGGCCGAGCACTAAGTGTTTCGATAGCATTTGGATTTGACAATAAACGAGCAATATGCGGTGTGAAATGTTGAATGCTTTCGAAAGAACATGGCTGTGGAGGTCCTGTAGAGAGTAGGGGTCCCCTGCTGTATGGGACCAGAAAGGCAGCCCTTAAAGTAAGTAAAGTAACCTTTGATCTTCTTCAGCCAAGCGAACATGAGACTCCAGGATACGAACGACAGCATGAGAGGCGCCATGGAGTACGAGTGGCGAAAATCGCCCATCGGCTCGAGGTGTTCCAGCACCCGGAGTTCACACCGCGCGAAAGAGAGAAGAAGAAGCCAGAGGTATGTAAATAAACAATGAAATAAATACATAAACAAGTATATAAAGCATCTATAAAGATGCTTTCCTATTCACACGTTTAAAATCAAATATTACAGGACATCCTCTAAACAGTAGAACCACTGTTGTGTATTTGCGAGAAGTTAGTACATATACACCATTATACTCCTCTTATTCTTGAGAAGGCACACCACACCTCTTTTTAAAACATTTTTGAACAATTTTCACAAATGAAAACAAAGAAAATGAAACTGATTAAGCCTTGAAAGAGCATCATGCGGCTGATTCCTTCAAAATACAAGCAAGCAATCAATTGCCTTAATCGCATTCATAGTCCTTCCTTGGTCTTGCAGGTCGCTATCCCAGGACTCAGGGTAAGTACCTCAACTCACAATACTCGCAGATTACTTGCATGACTTCGCTATGAACTAGTCAATTCTTTTTGGTGAGGCAGGTTTGCACAGACTCGCAGGGGTGCCCTTTTAGCTCAGAAAAGTTCCCTGATTGCTGATTCGTCGGAAGTATATTTGTCCGACCAATCAGCGATCGGGAAATCTGGAGCTAAAAGGCCATTCCTGCGAGTCGGTGCAATTCTGCCTCAGTAAAAAGAGTTGACTATAGAATTCTAGATATATAGTTGCATGAAGAGATAAGATTGCTCTATATTTTTACCTTGTAGGTACTAGAGTAGATAAGATTTAGAACTTTACTTTCCAATTAATAAACTAACTGCCTGATGAAAGCATACCCAACCTCGCTTCTTTTTTTTTTCTACTTGAGCATATATATATATATATATATATATATATATATATATATATATATATATATATATATATATATATATATGTATGTATGTATATATATACATATATATATATATATATATATATATATATATATATATATATATATATATATATATATATATATATATTTACTTGAGCACACACACACACACACACACATATATATATATATATATATATATATATATATATATATATATATATATATATATATATATATATATATATATATATATATATATATATATATATATATATATAAAATGGCGCTTCATTGCAAAATTCATCTATTTTAATAGCCCTTAATCTTCAAGTCTTGGTGTAAAGCGTGTTCTACTCCTTACTTACATAGCTATCACGGTATCATGGCAATGTAAAAAGTACTTCTAACACATTACTATTATCTTTTTTCAACGGGCGAGTTCGGTGAAAGAAAAAGTTGAAAAACCTGGACCACTATGTAGGCAAAAAGTCAATAGAACATATGAAGAGTGAAACACAAAGAGCCTTCAAATTTAAATAAGATGGGACCTTACAAAAGAATATATATATATATATATATATATATATATATATATATATATATATATATATATATATATATATATATATATCTGTACTCTCAGTGTAGCATTATTTCACTTCGGGTGGTTTGGGTCACAGTGGTAATGCGTTCGCCTAGCATTTGCATGGCAGCAGATCAATCCCCGTCCGGGACCGGGAGTTTAAACTGTTCACTGGGGAGGATACTGCTATGGCTGGACACTAGAGTGTGAAACCTGGGGAGGATACTGCTATGGCTGGACACTACACTGTAAAACCTAGGGAGGATACTGCTATGGCTGGACACTGGAGTGTGAAACCCCTGGGGAGGATACTGCTATGGCTGGACACTGGAGTGTGAAACCCCTGGGGAGGATACTGCTATGGCTGGACACTGGAGTGTGAAACCTGGGGAGGATACTGCTATGGCTGGACACTGGAGTGTGAAACCCCTGGGGAGGATACTGCTATGGCTGGACACTACACTGTAAAACCTGGGGAGGATACTGCTATGGCTGGACACTACACTGTAAAACCTGGGGAGGATACTGCTATGGCTGGACACTAGAGTGTGAAACCTGGGGAGGATACTGCTATGGCTGGACACTAGAGTGTGAAACCTGGGGAGGACACTGCTATGGCTGGACACTAGAGTGTGAAACCTGGGGAGGACACTGCTATGGCTGGACACTAGAGTGTGAAACCTGGGGAGGACACTGCTATGGCTGGACACTAGAGTGTGAAACCTGGGGAGGACACTGCTATGGCTGGACACTAGAGTGTGAAACCTGGGGAGGACACTGCTATGGCTGGACACTAGTGTGTGAAACCTGACTCATTTACCTTCAAATCGCCCTTACGCCTAGCAGAGGCCCTTCAAAATAGGAGACCTGTAAGATGTCCAAAGGCATTATAAAGAACATGAAACCTGGATGGACGGCCGGTTGAAAACTAACGAACGGACACAAGTCTCAAAATGAAAATCACATTCAAAGCAGAGTTTCTCTTTATCTAGCTCCCCCTTTATTTTTCTATTATAGATCTTATTTCTCTAGAATGAATAAATGAAAAAGTTTCATGGGTTGTCTGAGCTTGGCTTGGGTTGGATTGGATTGGATTGGATTTACGAATTTGGGCTACATAGCCCAACTATTGGACCTGTGAGGCAATTCAGTGCCCAATTATAACTAGGAAGAAAAATGTAAAATTTGCACTATACAGTAGTAGTTAGAAGAGTTTGGACAGCAAAGTGGAAGTAAATAAGGGGGGGGGGAAACAAGTAAATTATGATGATATAAAGCAAGAGCAGCTTGATGCCGAAGGAATGCCCCAAAGGTTCTTAAGTAATATCTATAGTACATCGCAAGAGGTGCCTGACAGCACTTAACCCCAGTAAGACTGGCTAGGTTTGGAGGGTTAAGAGTGAGTAGTTGTGCTGGGTGATCTGTATGCAACGGTAAGTGAAAGAGAAGTAGATGGCGCTGCTGGCAGGCGTAGAATTTCTTTCAAACTGTTTGTCATTATTGCTATTGAGTGCAGAAGTAGTATTTTTTTTACTATACCTCCTATGGCATTTGATTATTCCCTTTAGAGACTTTAATTCTGCTATGATGGTTAGCTTTAATCTTATCATTTCTGCGGCCTTTTTATTTATTTTTTTACTCAAGTAGTCATAATATTTTCAGAATTCATAGCATGCTGGGCAACTTTGGCATGATTTTTTTTTTCTGCTGATATTTTTAATATAATTAGTTCTACTTTACATTATAATCCCACATCTCAAGATTAAGATACTGAAAATTTCTTATTTTTACCATGTAACATCACTCCATGTATTTCAAAAAATTATGTGGCTCTTGATTGTAATTATCATTACACTGTTAACAAAAACCTTAATTTTATTCGGAAATTCTCCCTAAAAATATACTGCTCTCAGTCGCATTTCAGTAAAATACAGACGACCGTAATTTTTACCCTAGTTTGCTATTATCTTTTAATGGGTTGATGACCGTAATATCACTATTTAAAGTCAATATATCCGTTTTTAAAACGGCAAATGGTTGGCAACATTAATTCCAGGATTTTTACCGATTTTTACGGAAAATCTTCAACAGTGTAGAAACGATTTTTAAATCATAAGCATAGTTTTCTCCTTGTAAGTCCTACTTAGTACTATAATCAATATTACAATTGAAAGTTCCTATATACATATATTTCATTCTTAAACATTCGAATTGCTAAAAGAAATTCCAAACTTTGCTTAACGCACCAACAAATGAAAGAATTATTCCTCTGTACATTTGCAAATGCTTCCTGGTGACAATGTAATCAGCTTTTCTTACATTACTGAATTACTTTACATTACTGAATTACTTTACATTAATTATTTTCTCCTTATGCAGTAGATCCCGTTCGCCTCATCCGCCAATTCTGCCATCGACGGAAATTGAAGGAAATATAAAATTCGGGATACGGAGACTCATGGATGATTTGGGTAAGTCTGAAATTATTGCAATTGTTCTCCCTCTTATGCAACGTAAATGAAAAAAATATACATATATTTTCCCTAGGTTCCTAATTATATGAATTAACATATAAGGTTTATTCATATATATATATATATATATATATATATATATATATATATATATATACATATATATATATATATATATATATATATATATATATATATATATATATATATATATATATATATATATACACACACATCAGTCAAGCTTTGCTGATCATGGCAATACAGAAATCCTCTCACCATGTTAAGGTATCTGCACTCAGACACACACACACACACACACACACACATATATACATATATATATATATATATATATATATATATATATATATATATATATATATACACACACAAATAAAAATATATGAGTGGGGATACTTTAACGTAATGAAAGGGTTTGTGTATCGCCATGGTCAGCAAAGCTGTACTAGTCAGGGCCACCCATGTTAGGTTGGTTTAGTGTAAGCGATGAAACGAAAATATCCCACCTTTATCAATCCGCAGTTGGCCAGCATGGTGATGAAAACTGGCCAAACCTCAGACATGAACAAGGATATGTCTGAGGCTTTTGTCTTGCAGTGGATTAGAAACAGTTGCCTTTGATGTTGCTGTTGTTTATATATATATATATATATATATATATATATATATATATATATATATATATATATACATACACATATATAGTGTATATATGTATATATATGTATATATACATATATGTAATTATATATATATACTAATATATACTGATATATATCTATCAAGATAGATAGATATTATATATATATATATATATATATATATATATATATATATATATATATATATATATATACTTATATATATATGTATATATAGATATATATATTTACACACACATATATATATATATACATATATATATATATATATATATATATATATATATATATAAATACTCATATTTATTTATATATACACACACATTATTTATATATATATATATATATATATATATATATATATATATATATATATATATATATATATATATATATATACTGTATATATATATATATATATATATATATATATATATATATATATATATATATATATATATATACTGTATATATATATATATATATATATATATATATATATATATATATATATATATATATATATATATACATATAATATTGAAATATCGCAAAACAAGGACATACAAAAAATCATCCTTGCAACTTCTCAATTTATGGAGCTTCCCCTCCATCAGTTCATTGCCAGATTCCAACCCTACTACGTCTCGTAATCTATTCAACTCTATCCCATATCCTGTTGCTTCTCCTTAGATTCCGGATTGTCAACGTTACCCGACACGGCCGAGGAAGGTTGCGTGACCCAGGATGAACTCAAATACGAGACAGATGGACCCATGTCGGTAGGTGGCGGCATTTAAATCTCTAGCTTGTTCAATTAGGATTTAGAATATAACAAAATGTAGAAAATTAAGAATTAAGCCAAGCAGAAGCTAAAGAAATGGGATGAGTATTTTGTAAATTTTGGTAATTTTAGTATTTTTCTGTACCACTTTGAATATTTTGTACATTTTGGTTATTCTAGTACTTTCCTTTACTACTTCAGAATATTTTGTACTGTTGGTAGTTTTAGTATTTTCCTGTGCCACTTTAGAACATTTCGTAAATATTGGTAATTTTGGTATTTTCCTTTACTACTATAGAATATTTTGTACAAATTGGTAATTTTAGTAATTTCCTGTACTGACAATGTGATTACATTTACCTTCTGCTTAAAGAATAAAATTCTTAAGCATAATCTCGGCAGCATTCTTTTGAGTTTTTCAAGTTTAATCTCCCATTCCAATCAGTTTCTATCCTATAGCAAATGACATTCCCATTTTGCATCAGCTCGAAGACGAGCTCAACGACCTGGAGACGAACTCGATGGCTCCGAGCGACGTCAAAAGAGACACGTCGGAGGATGGCTCCCCTTTCCACGAAAACGGTCCCTCCGGAGGGAATTCGAACGCGCCCCCGCCGAAGCCGCGTAGGGTGGCGCGCCTCATGAACGAAGCCGAGAAGACCAGAGGGTAATCACTACCATTTTCTTATCTTTGCGTTTGTTTTTAGTTGGGGTGATTTATTCCATAAACTTGATTTTATTCTTTTCTAACACATTTTCTCATTTTAATTTTTCTGCATGCAAAGTTCACTAATTCGAATGAAAGGAAAGTGATGTGATAGATCTGTTTTTTTCGTAGGACCTTCAACAGTTCATGTTATTCATTATTCTTAACAATCCATGTTATTCATTATTCAACTTGCAACTTCATTCCTCTATTACGCCTAACTCTACTTTTTTACGATCTACTTAATATATTAATTGAATTTCACTATATATAAATGGAATTATGTCAACATAGTGTATTACTTATACTACTGTTACCACAATTCAAATCAACCAAATATTTATACTTAGAATACTTAAAGAATATAATATCTATATATGGAAAAAACATGAAATAAGAACATAAACAGAGAGAGAGAGAGAGAGAGAGAGAGAGAGAGAGAGAGAGAGAGAGAGAGAGAGAGAGAGAGAGAGAGAGATTGATTTTAAGTTTTCTGGCATCCTGACATCAAAGGTCATTGACGCAGAGAGAGAGAGAGAGAGAGAGAGAGAGAGAGAGAGAGAGAGAGAGAGAGAGAGAGAGAGAGAGAGAGCTTTTGGTTATTAATATGGTAATGACTTTTCTTTCCAGCCCGCCTCCCGTACCAAGCCATTTGCAGAAGGCGTCGGCTTACGAAATCATGGGACCCCCCTGAGAGGACCTACAAAGTGGTATTTGCTGGAGACGCCGCTGTGGGGAAGTCCACCTTCATCGTGCGTCTTTGCAAAGGATGCTTCGTCACCAACACAGCCTCGACTTTGGGTGAGTTATTAACAAATCCTTGAACCAAGGTGAATTGTTGAGTTATTAACAAAGCCTTGATCCAAGGTGCGTTGTTGAGTTATTACCAAAGCCTTAATTCAGGGTGCATTTTTGAGTTATTAGCAAAGCCTTGAACCAAGGTGCGTTGTTGAGTTATTAACAAAGCCTTAATCTATGGTGCATTGTTGAGTTAATAGCAAAGTCTTGAACCATGGTGCGTTATTGAGTTATTAACAAAGCCTTAATCCAGGGTGCAATTTTGAGTTATTAACAAGCCTTGATCCAAGGCGCGTTGTTGAGTTATTACCAAAGCCGTAATTCAGGGTGCATTGTTGAGTTATTAACAAAGCCTTGAACCAGGGTGCATTGTAGAGTTTAACAAAGACTTAATGAAGGGTGCATTCTTGAGTTAATAACAAAGACTTAATGCAGGGTTCGTTGTTGAGTTATTGACAAAGCTTTAAACCACGGTGCTTTGTCAATAAAGCTACGACCTCGGGCGAGTTATTAACAAAGCCATGACCTTGGTTGATTTTCAATACAGCATTGACCCAGGGTGAGTTGCGAACACAGTTACGACCTTGGGTCAATTAATACACAACCTTGACTACGGGTGAATTAACATAGCCTTGATCTAGGGTGAGTTACTGACTCTTCCTTGCTTGACCCAGAGTGAGTTATTAACACAACCGTCACCTTGGGTGAGTTACTCGAGCAGCCAAGGTCCCGAGTTATTAATACAGGGTTTAATTAAAGGCATGGAGATCTACCATCCCAATAAGTCAAATTTGACTCCTACAGAGCTGGCCCGAATAAATTCGATATAAAAAAACAGGTTAAAACCTATGATAAAATGATATTCATCATTTCAAAAATTGTTAAAATTTTCATTTATTAATGTTCGACAATTAATTTAGGAGTATACAAATATTTTTTGGCATATCAATCAAATTTTATCGATTAGATCTGTGTTCCTTAAACACTTTAAAATCTTAAAAACAAAATAATACTCAGAATCAGATAAAATGGCAGATAACAATTTTCTGACCAAAACATAAATCTGTCTTTTAAAAACAGTACTGTACATTCACAATATAAATGTTGTATAGTTAAAAGAGTGTTACACCTATTTCGTTAGGTGTCCAAGGGTCAATCTTTTATGAAAATTTCGCAATTTTGTCTAAAGTTCTTCTGTTCTTATATCTTTCTAACTTCATGATTCCCATAGTGAGACAACTCGTTTTATTCGTTTCAATTCCTTTCTTACAAACACAACCACGACCTTAAGTAAATTCATGCACATCCTTGACCAAGGTCGAATTAACATAGCATTGACCTACAGCGAGTTATTAACACAGCCGTGACCGAGATTGAGTTATCAACACAGCTTTGACCCGGGGTGAGTTATGAACGCAGCCTTGCCTCCGAGTGAGGTATTAACACAGCCTTGACCTATCAACGCAGCCTTGCCTCTGAGTGAGTCATTAACACAGCCTTGCCTCTGAGTGAGTTATTAACGCAGTCTTGCCTCTGAGTGAGTTATTAACGCAGCCTTGCCTCTGAGTGAGTCATCAACACAGCCTTGCCTCTAAGTGAGTTATCAACATAGCCTTTACCCCGGGTGAGTTATTTAACACAGCCTTGACCCAGGTTGAGCTATTAACACACCCTTGCCTCTGAGTGAGTTATTAACACAACCTTGCCTCTAAGTGAGTTATCAACAAAGCCTTTAACCCGGGTGAGTTACTTAACACACCTTGACCCCGGTTGAGCTACTAACACAGCCTTGACCCAGGGTGAATTATCAACACAGCTTTGACTCAGGTATTAGAGGCTACAAAAGCGAAGGAAAAGAAACTCAAAATGAGATGTGCCCCAAACATGCTGTAAGAACAATTCTCTAGGCAATGACATAGAAAGCCAAGATTAAACTCTAACTATTGATAGCAAGGAAGGTATCCACAATCTATCATATGATCGCGAATATAAAGTAGAATATCTCCGAAGTCCTTCAATCCCTACAAGAGGAAACCTGAATTTTACAATAGTCTAATGCTAACAATATCAAGTTGAAGTACTTTCTGGGCAATTAATGTTTACGGAGAGCGGGGACTTCCTATATTCTCTATCTGAACCTTGTAGGAATACATTTCATACTCTAATTTATACCCACCAAAGAATAAGTATTCACCACATAAAGACAAAATAACTATTCATTGTCCTATTTCTTTTAAGAAATACCAATTAGAAATTGGTAAGAACTAATAAGAAACTTTACCTATTAACAGAAACTTGCCTTTTCTTTCCCTGGAAAAAAATCTGTAGGATCTAAAAGAAATTTATATCTTTTTAAAAACTTAACAAGATTTATATCGCACTGAAAGTCTTATAATATTATAAATAATATATTAGATAAAGGACGACACATAATCTAGCGACTAGACTGGTCAATAGACTACTATTTTAATTTAAGCTGACACTTGTCAATTTATTCTATTCTCTCTTACAGGTGTTGATTACAAGATGAAAACGCTCAACGTTGACGAGAAGAATATAGCAATTCAGCTTTGGGACACGGCAGGTATATTGAGAGAGAGAGAGAGAGAGAGAGAGAGAGAGAGAGAGAGAGAGAGAGAGAGAGAGAGAGAGAGAGAGAGAGAGAGAGTAAAAGCTGTATAATAAAAATTTTGATATTCTAAACCTTGAAATCACATTAAGCAAATTTTGATCATTTGAAGAAAATCTTGGGAGAGAGAGAGAGAGAGAGAGAGAGAGAGAGAGAGAGAGAGAGAGAGAGAGAGAGAGAGAGAGAGAGAAACTAAAATAATAAAAACCATTTAATTATACTTTAAAAGCTTAATTTAACATTATGCAAATATTGCCCATTTAAACCCAATCTTCAGACTCTTCCTCCACTAAAACTTCTTCTCTAGGGGGGGGGAGAGAGAGAGAGAGAGAGAGAGAGAGAGAGAGAGAGAGAGAGAGAGAGAGAGAGAGAGGGAGGGAGAGAGAGAGAGAGTAGAAACTAAAATAATGAAAACCATCTGATTATATTTTAAAAGCTTAATTTTATCATTATGCAAATATTGCCCACTTAAACCCAACCTTCAGACAGGGTTGCCAGGTTGTCCAAATGAGAAAAGGCCAACGTCTGATCAACTGCAGCTTTAAAAGGCCAACCCTTACACTCTAATAGTAAAATAAGGCCAAAAATATAGCATTTAAAACTAATTTTAAAAAGCCCAAAATTAGGTATCTAGCACGAAAAAAAAGTCCAAATTTGGAGGTTTTTATTTAGGGGGGCTCGAAAAAGGCCAACCTGGAAACCCTGCTTCAGACTCCCCCTTCCATTAAAACTTCTTGTCTCTTGAAAGGCCAAGAGAGGTTTCGCTCTATCACCAAGACCTACTTCCGGCGAGCGGATGGCGTGCTGCTCTTGTATGACGTCACGAGCGAACGGTCCTTCCTCAACGTGCGCCAATGGATTCAAAGCATTGACGTAAGGAGACCGTCTTCTCGTTCTTTGACGGAATAGATTAAGTCCAATATAAAAAAAAAGGATTTTCCTGCTTTTATATATACAGTATATGTGAGGACATGTAACTTTAAGCGTTTATTTATATTTATCTCTACAGGAACAAGCACAAATTATATACATATGCATACACTCATACAAACACACATTTATATACAGTACACACACACACATATATATATATATATATATATATATATATATATATATATATATATATATATATATATATATATATGTGTGTGTGTGTGTGTGTGTGTGTGTGTGTGTCACTATCTCTATGTGTGTACACACACACACACATATATATATATATATATATATATATATATATATATATATATATATATATATATATATATATATATATATATATACATATGTGTGTGTAAAACCATAAAAAGAATACAGAGTAAGTGATCTTTACAGTATTCCAACGAGCAAATAAAATT
>NC_090762.1:28794320-28809320 GCF_036898095.1 Palaemon carinicauda
ATCCGTGCAATATTAAAATTATTATTTTATATTAATTTTCATGCAATACTATACAAGTTCATTTCAAAGATACATTAGTGTATGTGTATATTCATTATATATATATATATATATATATATATATATATATATATATATATATATATATATATATATTAATATATATATGTGTGTATATATTATTTATAAATAAATATAAATATATATATATATATATATATATATATATATATATATATATTATACATATATATATATATATATATATATATATATATATATATATATATATATATATATATATATAAACACGTATTGTGTGTATAGATACAGTATATCTTTTTGTAAGTGTGTAGCATTTCTAAATACACAAAATGATTGACTTTTATATTTGTGATCCTGTATTACTGTATATAACTGTAGACTATGATATGCCAATCTTATATGATATGTCCATTAATGTAGTGTTGTTTTGAGCCCTATAATATTTCTATTTCATATATCCAATCTCATATTTGGCTCTTCTCTGTGCCATTGGAATTTTCATTTGATTAGTTTTAGAATGACAATAAATATTTTAAAATTTGCATTTGGAGTTTTTCTTATAATTCTTTTTATTCCAAAGTATTTTTCCTTTTGCTGAGTCAGGTATGTGAATTCATGTGCTTAGGAAGAATGTATTTTGTCAGGTATGTGAATTCATGTGCTTATGAAAAAATGTATTTTGTCAGGTATGTGAATTCACGTGCTTAGGATGAATGTATTTTGTCAGGTATGAGAATTCACGTGCTTAGGAAGAATACATTTTGTCAGGTATGTGAATTCATGTGCTTATGAAGAATGTATTTTGTCAGGTATGTGAATTCATGTGCTTAGGAAGAATTTATTTTGTCAGGTATGTGAATTCATGTGCTTACGAATAATGTATTTTGTCAGGTATGTGAATTCATGCGATTATGAAGAATGTATTTTGTATCTATTTCCTTCTAATGTGAAAATGAGGGAAGATATTAAAGTGGTTTCTATGCTTTCTGTTTATTTTATTTTGGTATCTCTAATGTATCCTTTATGAAAGATAAGATTATAAAACAAGAAATAGAATTATTGAATAACAAGAATATAAAACAAAAAATAGGATGTAAGAATAAAAAGATTATAAAACAAGAAATAGTTTTTATGAATAATAGAAATAAACAAAATAGTATTGATGAATAAAAACATAAGAAATATTATTTATGAATAAAAAGATTATAAAGCAATGAATAATCTTCATGAAAAATAAGAATATCAAACAAAAAATAAAACTATACGAAAACTAAATTAAACAAATCAGCAAATTACTGAAGATATATTGACCATGCTCATCAAAAATAGTAAATAATGATTTACCATGATAATATTTAATGACATCAGTGGAGGTTTTTTTTTACCTTTTATTTTTCCATGTTAGAACCTTTAAGTTTATAGCATTTAGCTTTTCCAACTAGGGTTGTAGCTTAGCAAATAATAATAATAATAATAATAATAATAATAATAATAATAATAATAATAATAATAATAATTCATGATATCATGATGAAGAATCCTTGCAGTGGATTAAAAACCCTGTTTCAGTTTTGGAAAAAAAATATCAATAATATTGAAAGGTTGGCCATCCTGGCAAGTAAATCAACTATCTGGAAACTTTAGCAAGCCTGGCACCTAAATGAAAAATCTGGAATCATTGGTCAGCCTAGCCGCTGAATGGACAATCTGGAATCATTACCAAGCCTGGCACCTGAATCAACAATCTAAAATCTTTGACAACCCTGGCACCCAAATCAACAATCTGGATGCTTGTGCAAGCCTGGCACTAAAATCAACAATTTAAAATCTGTGGCAAGCCTGGCACCAAAATCAACAATTTCAAATCTTTGGCAAGCCTGGCACCTAAATCAACAATCTAAAAATCTTTGGCAACCCTGGCACCAAAATCAACAATATGAAATCTTTGGCAAGCTTGCACCAAAATCAACCATTTGAAATCTTTGATAAGCCTGGCACCAAAATCAACAATTTGAAATCTTTAACAACCCTGGCACTTAAATCAACAATCTGAAATCTTTGGCAACCCTGGCACCCAAATCAACAATCTGGATTCTTGTGCAAGCCTGGAACCTAAATCAACAATCTGGAATCTTTAGCAAGCCTGGCACCAAAATCAACAATCTGGAATCATTGGCCAGCCTGGCACCTAAATAAACAATGTGAAATCTTTGGCAACCCTGGCACAAAAATCAACAATTTGAAATCTTTGACAATCCTGGCACCTAAATCAACAATCTGAAATCTCTGGCAACCCTGGCACCTAATCAACAAATTGAAATCTGTGGTAAGCCTGGCACCTAAATCAACAATCTGAAATCTTTGGCAACCCTGGCACCCAAATCAACAATCTGAATTCTTGTGAAAGCCTGGCACCAAAATCAACAATTTGAAATCTTTGACAAGCCTGGCACCTAAATAAACAATCTAAAATCTTTGGCAACCCTGGCACCCAAATCAACAATCTGAATTCTTGTGAAAGCCTGGCACCAAAATAACAATTTGAAATCTTTGACAAGCCTGGCACCTAAATCAACAGTCTGAAATCTTTGGCAACCCTGGCACCCAAATCAACAATCTGGATTCTTGTGCAAGCCTGGCACCAAAATCAACAATTTGAAATCTTTGATAAGCCTGGCACCTAAATCAATAATCTGAAATCTTTGGCAAGCTTGGCACATATATCAACAATGTGAAATCTTTGACAAGCCTGGCACCAAAATCAACAATTTGAAATTTTTTATAAGCCTGGCACCAAAATCAATAGTCTGAAATCTTTGGCAAGCTTGGCACCAAAATCAACAATGTGAAATCTTTGACAAGCCTGGCACCTAAATCAACAATCTGAAATCTTTGGCAACCCTGGCACCTGAATCAACAATCTGGATTCTTGTGCAAGCCTGGCACCAAACTCTACAATCTGGATGCTTGTGCAAGCCTGGCACCAAAATCAACAATTTGAAAAGTTTGACAAGCCTGGCACCTAAATCAACAATCTAAAATCTTTGACAACCCTGACACCAAAATCATCAATTTGAAATCTTTGACAAGCCTGGCACTTAAATCAAAAATCTAAAATCTTTGGCAACCCTGGCACCAAAATCAATAATCTGGATTCTTGTGCAAGCCTGGCACCTAAATCAACAATCTGGAATCTTTAGCAAGCCTGGCACCAAAATCAACAATCTGGAATCATTGGCCAGCCTGGCACCTAAATAAACAATGTGAAATCTTTGGCAACCCTGGCACAAAAATCAACAATTTGAAATCTTTGACAAGCCTGGCACCTAAATTAACAATCTGAAATCTCTGGCAACCCTGGCACGAAAATCAACAATCTAAAATCTTTGGCAACCCTGGCACCTAAATCAACAATCTGAAATCTTTGGCAACCCTGGCACCCAAATCAACAATCTGAATTCTTGTGAAAGCCTAGCACCAAAATCAACAATTTGAAATCTTTGACAAGCCTGCCACCTGAATAAACAATCTAAAATCTTTGGCAACCCTGACACCCAAATCAACAATCTGGATTCTTGTGCAAGCCTGGCACCAAAATCAACAATCTAAAATCTTTGGCAACCCTGGCACCCAAATCAACAATCTGGATTCTTGTGAAAGCCTGGCACCAAAATCAACGATTTGAAATCTTTGATAAGCCTGGCACCTAAATCAATAATCTGAAATCTTTGGCTAGCTTGGCACCAAAATCAACAATGTGAAATTTTTGACAAGCCTAGCACCTAAATCAACAGTCTAAAATCTTTGGCAACCCTGGCACCTGAATCAACAATCTGGATTCTTGTGCAAGCCTGGCACCAAACTCTACAATCTGGATGCTTGTGCAAGCCTGGCACCAAAATCAACAATTTGAAAAGTTTGACAAGCCTGGCACCTAAATCAACGA
Source organism: Palaemon carinicauda (assembly GCF_036898095.1). Taxonomy (NCBI): domain Eukaryota; kingdom Metazoa; phylum Arthropoda; class Malacostraca; order Decapoda; family Palaemonidae; genus Palaemon; species Palaemon carinicauda. Next base: position 28,798,312 of record NC_090762.1, read on the forward strand.
TCTAAATTCTTTGGCAACCCTGGCACCAAAATCATCAATTTGAAAACTTTGACAAGCCTGGCAACTAAATCAACACTCTAAAATCTTTGGCAACCCTGGCACCCAAATCAACAATCTGAATTCTGTGAAAGCCTGGCACCAAAATAACAATTTGAAATCTTTGACGAGCCTGGCACCTAAATAAACAGTCTAAAATCTTTAGCAAACCCTGGTACCCAAATCAACAATCTGGATTCTTGTGAAAGCCTGGCACCAAAATCAACGATTTGAAATCTTTGATAAGCCTGGCACCTAAATCAATAATCTGAAATCTTTGGCTAGCTTGGCACCAAAATCAACAATGTGAAATTTTTGACAAGCCTAGCACCTAAATCAACAGTCTAAAATCTTTGGCAACCCTGGCACCTCAATCAACAATCTGAATTCTTGTGCAAGCCTGGCACCAAAATCAACAATCTGAAATCTTTGGCAACCCTGGCACCCAAATCAACAATCTGGATTCTTGTGCTAGCCTGGCACCAAAATCAACAATTTGAAATCTTTGATAAGCCTGGCACCTAAATCAATAATCTGAAATCTTTGGCAAGCTTGGCACCAAAATCAACAATGTGAAATCTTTGACAAGCCTAGCACCTAAATCAAAAGTCTAAAATCTTTGGCAACCCGGGCACCTAAATCAACAATCTGGATTCTTGTGCAAGCCTGGCACCAAACTCAACAATCTGGATGCTTGTGCAAGCCTGGCACCTAAATCAACAATTTGAAATCTTTGACAAGCCTGGCACCTAAATCAACGATCTAAATTCTTTGGCAACCCTGGCACCAAAATCATCAATTTGAAAACTTTGACAAGCCTGGCACCTAAATCAACAATCTAAAATCTTTGGCAACCCTGGCACCCAAATACACAATCTGGATTCTTGTGCAAATCTCGCACCAAAATCTACAATTTGAAATCTTTGACATGCCTGGCACTTAAATCAACAGTCTAAAATCTTTGGCAACCCTGGCACCAAAATCATCAATTTGAAAACTTTGACAAGCCTGGCACCTAAATCAACCATCTAAAATCTTTGGCAACCCTGGCACCCAATTACACAATCTGGATTCTTGTGCAAATCTCGCACCAAAATCTACAATTTGAAATCTTTGACATAACTGGCACTTAAATCAACAGTCTAAAATCTTTAGCAACCCTGGCATCAAAATCAACAATCTGAAATGTTTGCCAAGCCTGGCACCTAAATTAACAATCTGGAATCATTGGCCAGCCTGGCACTTAGATAAACAATCTAAAAATCTTTGGCAACTCTGGCACCAAAATCAACAATTTGAAATCTTTGACAAGCCTGGCACCTAAATCAACAATCTGAAATCTCTGGCAAGCCTGGCACCAAAATCAACAATTTGAAATCAGTGGCGGGCCTGGAACCTAAATCAAAAATTTTAAATCTTTGACAAGCCAGGCACCTAGATTAACAATCTAAAATATTTGGCAACCCTGGCACGCAAATACACAATCTGGATTCTTGTGCAAACCTGGCACCAAAATCAACACTTTGAAATCCTTGGCAACCCTGGAAACCAAATCAACAATCTGGATTCTTGTGCAAGCCTGGCACCAAAATAAACAATTTGAAATCTTTGACAAGCCTGGCACCTAAATCAACAATTTGAAATCTTTGACAAGCATGGCACCCAAATCAACAATCTGAAATCTTTGGCAACCCTGGCACCAAAATCAACAATTTGAAATCTTTGACAAGCCTGGCACCCAAATCAACAATCTGAAATCTTTGGCAACCCTGGCACCAAAATCAACAATATGGATTTTTGTGCAAACCTGGCACCAAAATCAACTATTTTAAATCTTTGGCAACCCTGGCACCCAAATCAACAATCTAGATGTTTGTGCAAGCCTGGCACCAAAATCAACAATTTGAAGTCTTGTGTAAGCCTGGCACCAAAATCAACAATTTAAAATCTTTGACGAGCCAGGCATCTAAATCAACAATCTAAAATCTTTGGCAACCCTGGCACCAAAATCAACAATTTGAAATCTTTGACAAGCCTGGCACCTAAATCAACAATCTGAAATCTTTGGAAAGCATGGCACCCAAATCAACAATTTGTAACATTTGACAAGCCTGGCACCTAAATCAACAATCTGAAATCTTTGGAAAGCATGGCACCAAAATCAACAATTTGAAATCTTTGACAAGCCTGGCATCCAAATCAACAATCTGAAATCTTTGGCAACCCTGGCACCAAAATCAACAATATGGATTTTTGTGCAAGCCTGGCACCAAAATCAACAATTTTAAATCTTTGGCAACCCTGGCACCCAAATCAACAATCTAGATGCTTGTGCAAGCCTGGCACCAAAATCAACAATTTGAAGTCTTGTGTAAGCCTGGCACCAAAATCAACAATTTAAAATCTTTGACGAGCCAGGCATCTAAATCAACAATCTAAAATCTTTGGCAACCCTGGCACCAAAATCAACAATTTGAAATCTTTGACAAGCCTGGCACATAAATCAACAATCTGAAATCTTTGGAAAGCATGGCACCAAAATCAACAATTTAAAATCTTTGACGAGCCAAGCATCTAAATCAACAATCTAAAATCTTTGGCAACCCTGGCACCCAAATCAACAATCTGAATTCTTGTGCAAGCCTGGCAACAAAATCAACAATTTGTAACCTTTGACAAGCCTTGCACCTAAATAAAAAATCTGAAATCTTTGGAAAGCCTGGCAACAAAATCAACAATTTAAAATTTTTGACAAGCCTGGCACCTAAATCAAAAATTTGAAAACTGTGGCAAGCCTGGAACCTAAATCAACAATCTGAAATCTTTGGCAAGCCTGGCACCCAAATCAACAATCTGGATTCTTGTGCAAGCCTGGCACCAAAATCAACCATTTGAAATCTTTGACAAGCCTGGCACCTAAATCAACAATTTGAAAACTGTGGCAAGCCTGGAACCTAAATCACCAATCTGAAATCTTTGGCAACCCTGGCACCTATATCAAAAATCTGAATTCTTGTGCAAGCCTGGCTCCAAAATCAACAATCTAAAATCTTTGGCAACCCTGCCACTTAAATCAACAATCTGGATGCTTGTGCAAGCCTGGCACCAAAATTAACAATTTGAAATCTTTGATTAGCCTGGCACCAAAATCAACAATTTGAAATCTTTGACAAGCCTGGCACCTAAATCAACAATCTAAAATCTTTGGCAACCCTGGCACCCAAATCAACAATATGGATTCTTGTGCAAGCCTGGCACCAAAATCAACAATCTAAAATCTTTGGCAACCCTGGCACCTAAATCAACAATCTGGATGCTTGTGCAAGCCTGGCACTAAAATCAAAAATTTGAAATCTTTGACAAGCCTGGCACCCAAATCAACAATTTGAAATATTTTACAAGCCTGGCACCTAAATTAACAATCTAAACTCTTTGGCAACCCTGGCACCCAAATCAACAATATGGATTCATGTGCAAGCCTGGCACCAAAATCAACAATCTAAAATCTTTGGCAACCCTGGCACCCAAATCAACAATATGGATTCTTGTGCAAGCCTGAAACCAAAATCAACAATCTAAAATCTTTGGGAACCTTGGCACATGAATCAACAATCTGGATGCTTGTGAAATCCTGGCACCAAAAATAACCATTATAAATCTTTGACAAGCCTGGCACATATCAACAATTTGAAATCTTTGACAAGCCTGGCACCTGAATCAAAGATCTGGATTCTTATGCAAGCTGGCACCAAAATCAACAATTAGAAATCTTTGACAAGCCTGGCACCTAAATCAACAGTCTAAAATCTTTGGCAACCCTGGCACCCGAATCGACAATATGGATTCTTGTGCAAGCCTGGCACCAAAATCAACAATCTAGACTCTTTGGCAACCCTGGCACCCAAATCAACAATATGGATTCTTGTGCAAGCCTGGCACCAAAATCAACAATCTAAACTCTTTGACAACCCTGGCACCCAAATCAACAATATGGATTCTTGTGCAAGCCTGGGACCAAAATCAACAATCTAAACTCTTTGGCAACCCTGGCACCCAAATCAACAATATGGATTCTTGTGCAAGCCTGGCACCAAAATCAACAATCTAAAATCTTTGGCAACCTTGGCACATAAATCAACAATCTGGATGCTTGTGCAAGCCTGGCACCAAAAATAACCATTATAAATCTTTGACAAGCCTGGCACATATATCAACCATTAGAAATCTTTGACAAGCCTGGCACCTGAATTAAAGATCTGGATTCTTATGCAAGCTTGGCACCAAAATCAACAATTTGAAATCTTTGGCAACCCTGGCACCGAAATCAATAATCTGAAATCTTTGGTAAGCCTGGCACCTAAATCAACAATCTAAACACTTTGGCAACCCTGGCACCCAAATCAACAATATGGATTCTTGTGCAAGCCTGGCACCAAAATCAACAATTTAAAATCTTTGGCAACCATGGCACCCAAATCAACAATATGGATTCTTGTGCAAGCCTGGCACCAAAATCAACAATCTAAACTCTTTGGCAACCCTGGCACCCAAATCAACAATATGGATTCTTGTGCAAGCCTGGCACCAAAATCAACAATCCAAACTCTTTGGCAACCCTGGCACCCAAATCAACAATATGGATTCTGTGCAAGCCTGGCACCAAAATCAACAATCTAAACTCTTTGGCAACCCTGGCACCCACATCAACAATATGGATTCTTGTGCAAGCCTGGCACCAAAATCAACAATCTAAAATCTTTGGGAACCTTGGCACATGAATCAACAATCTGGATGCTTGTGAAATCCTGGCACCAAAAATAACTATTATAAATCTTGGACAAACCTGGCACATATCAACAATTTGAAATCTATGACAAGCCTGTCACCTAAATTAAAGATCTGGATTCTTATGCAAGCCTGGCACCAAAATCAACAATGTGAAATCTTTGATAAGCCTGGCACCGAAATCAATAATCTGAAATCTTTGGCAAGCCTGGCACCTAAATCAACAATCTAAACTCTTTGGCAACCCTGGCACCCAAATCAACAATATGGATTCTTGTGCAAGCCTGGCACCAAAATCAACAATCTAAAGTCTTTGGCAACCCGGGCACCCAAATCAACAATATGGATTCTTGTGCAAGCCTGTCACCTAAATCAACAATCTAAACTCTTTGGCAACCTTGGCACCCAAATCAGCAATATGGATTCTTGTGCAAGCCTGGCACCAAAATCAACAATCTAAACTCTTTGGTAACCCTGGCACCCAAATCAACAATCTGGATGCTTGTGCAAGCCTGGCACCTAAATCAACAATCTAAACTCTTTGGCAACCCTGGCACCCAAATCAACAATATGGATTCTTGTGCAAGCCTGGCACCTAAATCAACAATCTAAACTCTTTGGCAACCCTGGCACCCAAATCAACAATATGGATTCTTGTGCAAGCCTGGCACCTAAATCAACAATCTAAACTCTTTGGCAACCTTGGCACCCAAATCAACAATATGGATTCTTGTGCAAGCCTGGCACCTAAATCAACAATCTAAACTCTTTGGCAACACTGGCACCCAAATCAACAATCTGGATGCTTGTGCAAGCCTGGCACCAAAAATAACCATTATAAATCTTTGACAATGTGAAATCTTTGACAAGCCTAGCACCTAAATCAACAGTCTAAAATCTTTGGCAACCCTGGCGCTCAAATCAACAATCTGGATTCTTGTGCAAGCTTGGCACCAAAATCAACAATCTAAAATCTTAGGCAACCCTGGCACCAAAATCAACAATATGGATTCTTGTGCAAGCCTGGCACCAAAATCATCAATCTAAACTCTTTGGCAACCCTGGCACCCAAATCAATAATATGGATTCTTGTGCAAGCCTGGCACCAAAATCAACAATCTAGACTCTTTGGCAACCCTGGCACCCAAATCAACAATATGGATTCTTGTGCAAGCCTGGCATCAAAATAAAAAATCTAGACTCTTTGGCAACCCTGGCACCCAAATCAACAATATGGATTCTTGTGCAAGCCTGGCACCAAAATCAACAATCTAAACTCTTTGAAAACCCTGGCACCCAAATCAACAATATGGATTCTTGTGCAAGCCTGGCACCAAAATCAACAATCTAAAATCTTTAGCAACCCTGGCACCCAAATCAACAATATGGATTCTTGTGTAAGCATGGCAACAAAATCAACAATCTAAAATCTTTGGCAACCTTGGCACATGAATCAACAATCTGGATGCTTGTGCAAGCCTGGCACCAAAAATAACCATTATAAATCTTTGACAAGCCTGGCACATATATCAACAATGTGAAATCTTTGACAAGCCTGTCACCTAAATCAAAGATATGGATTCTTATGCAAGCCTGGCACCAAAATCAACAATGTGAAATCTTTGACAAGCCTAGCACCTAAATCAACAGTCTAAAATCTTTGGCAACCCTGGCACCCAAATCAACAATCTGGATTCTTGTGCAAGCCTGGCACCAAAATCAACAATCTGAAATCTTTGGCAACCCTGGCACCCAAATCAACAATATAGATTCTTGTGCAAGCCTGGCACCCAAATCAACAATCTAAACTCTTTGGCAACCCTGGCACCCAAATCAATAATATGGATTCTTGTGCAAGCCTGGTACCAAAATCAACAATCTTAACTCTTTGGCAACCCTGGCACCCACATCAACAATCTGGATTCTTGTGCAAGCCTGGCACCAAAATCAACAATCTGAAATCTTTGGCAACCCTGGCACCCAAATCAACAATCTGGATTCTTGTGCAAGCCTGGCACCAAAATCAACAATCTAAACTCTTTGGCAACCCTGGCACCCAAATCAACAATATGGATTCTTGTGCAAGCCTGGTACCAAAATCAACAATCTAAACTCTTTGGCAACCCTGGCACCCAAATCAACAATCTGGATTCTTGTGCAAGCCTGGCACCAAAATCAACAATCTGAAATCTTTGGCAACCCTGGCACCAAAATCAACAATCTGGATTCTTGTGCAAGCCTGGCACCAAAATCAACAATCTGAAATCTTTGGCAACCCTGGCACCCAAATCAACAACCTGGATTCTTGTGCAAGCCTGGCACCAAAATCATCAATCTAAACTCTTTGGCAACCCTGGCACCCAAATCAACAATATGGATTCTTGTGCAAGCCTGGTACCAAAATCAAAAATCTAAACTCTTTGGCAACCCTGGCACCCAAATTAACAATCTGGATTCTTGTGCAAGCCTGGCACCAAAATCAACAATCTGAAATCTTTGGCAACCCTGGCACCCAAATCAACAATCTGGATTCTTGTGCAAGCCTGACACCAAAATCAACAATTTAAACTCTTTGGCAACCCTGGCACCCAAATCAACAATATGGATTTTTGTGCAAGCCTGGTACCAAAATCAACAATCTAAACACTTTGGCAACCCTGGCACCCAAATCAACAATCTGGATTCTTGTGCAAGCCTGGCACCAAAATCAACAATCTGAAATCTTTGGCAACCCTGGCACCCAAATCAACAATCTGGATTCTTGTGCAAGCCTGGCACCAAAATCAACAATCTGAAATCTTTGGCAACCCTGGCACCCAAATCAACAATCTGGATTCTTGTGCAAGCCTGGCACCAAAATCAACAATCTAAACTCTTTGGCAACCCTGGCACCCAAATCAACAATATGGATTCTTGTGCAAGCCTGGCACCAAAATCAACAATCTAAACTCTTTGGCAACCCTGGCACCCAAATCAACAATATGGATTCTTGTGCAAGCCTGGCACCAAAATCAACAATCTAAACTCTTTGGCAACCCTGGCACCCAAATCAACAATATGGATTCTTGTGCAAGCCTGGCACCAAAATCAACAATCTAAACTCTTTGGCAACCCTGGCACCCAAATCAACAATATGGATTCTTGTGCAAGCCTGGCACCAAAATCAACAATCTAAACTCTTTGGCAACCCTGGCACCCAAATCAACAATATGGATTCTTGTGCAAGCCTGGCACCAAAATCAACAATCTAAACTCTTTGGCAACCCTGGCACCCAAATCAACAATATGGATTCTTGTGCAAGCCTGGCACCAAAATCAACAATCTAAACTCTTTGGCAACCCTGGCACCCAAATCAACAATATGGATTCTTGTGCAAGCCTTGCACCAAAATCAACAATCTAAACTCTTTGGCAACCCTGGCACCCAAATCAACAATATGGATTCTTGTGCAAGCCTGGCACCAAAATCAACAATCTAAACTCTTTGGCAACCCTGGCACCCAAATCAACAATATGGATTCTTGTGCAAGCCTGGCACCAAAATCAACAATCTAAACTCTTTGGCAACCCTGGCACCCAAATCAACAATATGGATTCTTGTGCAAGCCTGGCACCAAAATCAACAATCTAAACTCTTTGGCAACCCTGGCACCCAAATCAACAATATGGATTCTTGTGCAAGCCTGGCACCAAAATCAACAATCTAAACTCTTTGGCAACCCTGGCACCCAAATCAACAATATGGATTCTTGTGCAAGCCTGGCACCAAAATCAACAATCTAAACTCTTTGGCAACCCTGGCACCCAAATCAACAATATGGATTCTTGTGCAAGCCTGGCACCAAAATCAACAATCTAAACTCTTTGGCAACCCTGGCACCCAAATCAACAATATGGATTCTTGTGCAAGCCTGGCACCAAAATCAACAATCTAAACTCTTTGGCAACCCTGGCACCCAAATCAACAATATGGATTCTTGTGCAAGCCTGGCACCAAAATCAACAATCTAAACTCTTTGGCAACCCTGGCACCCAAATCAACAATCTGGATTCTTGTGCAAGCCTGGCACCAAAATCAACAATCTAAACTCTTTGGCAACCCTGGCACCCAAATCAACAATCTGGATTCTTGTGCAAGCCTGGCACCAAAATCAACAATCTAAACTCTTTGGCAACCCTGGCACCCAAATCAACAATCTGGATTCTTGTGCAAGCCTGGCACCAAAATCAACAATCTAAACTCTTTGGCAACCCTGGCACCCAAATCAACAATATGGATTCTTGTGCAAGCCTGGCACCAAAATCAACAATCTAAACTCTTTGGCAACCCTGGCACCCAAATCAACAATCTGGATTCTTGTGCAAGCCTGGCACCAAAATCAACAATCTGAAATCTTTGGCAACCCTGGCACCCAAATCAACAATCTGGATTCTTGTGCAAGCCTGGCACCAAAATCAACAATCTAAACTCTTTGGCAACCCTGGCACCCAAATCAACAATATGGATTCTTGTGCAAGCCTGGCACCAAAATCAACAATCTAAACTCTTTGGCAACCCTGGCACCCAAATCAACAATATGGATTCTTGTGCAAGCCTGGCACCAAAATCAACAATCTAAACTCTTTGACAACCCTGGCACCCAAATCAACAATATGGATTCTTGTGCAAGCCTGGCACCAAAATCAACAATCTAAACTCTTTGACAACCCTGGCACCCAAATCAACAATATGGATTCTTGTGCAAGCCTGGCACCAAAATCAACAATCTAAACTCTTTGACAACCCTGGCACCCAAATCAACAATATGGATTCTTGTGCAAGCCTGGCACCAAAATCAACAATCTAAAATCTTTGGCAACCTGGCACATAATCAACAATCTGGATCTTGTGCAAGCCTGGCACCAAAATCAACAATCTAAAATCTTTGACAAGCCTGGCACATAATCAACAATTTTAAATCTTTGACAAGCCTGGCACCTAAATCAACAATCTGGATTCTTTGCAAGCCTGGCACCAAAATCAACAATTGAAATCTTTGACAAGCCTGGCACCTAAATCAACAATCTGAAATCTTTGGCAAGCCTGGCACCTAATCAACAATCTAAAATCTTTGGCAACCTGGCACCAAATCAACAATCTGAATTCTTGTGCAAGCCTGGCACCAAAATCAACAATCTAAAATCTTTGGCAACCTGGCACATAAATCAACAATCTGGATGCTTGTGCAAGCCTGGCACCAAAAATAACATTAAAATCTTTGACAAGCCTGGCACATAATCAACAATCTGAAATCTTTGACAAGCCTGGCACCTAAATCAAAGATATGGATTCTTTGCAAGCCTGGCACCAAAATCAACAATTGAAATCTTTGACAAGCCTGGCACCTAAATCAACAATCTAAAATCTTTGGCAACCTGGCACCAAATCAACAATATGGATTCTTGTGCAAGCCTGGCACCAAAATCAACAATCTAAAATCTTTGGCAACCTGGCACATAAATCAACAATCTGGATCTTGTGCAAACCTGGCACCAAAAATAACATTATAAATCTTTGACAAGCCTGGCACATAAATCAACAATTAAATCTTTGACAAGCCTGGCACCTAAATCAACAGATCTGGATTCTTGTGCAAGCCTGGCACCAAAATCAACAATTTGAAATCTTTGACAAGCCTGGCACCTAAATCAACAATCTAAAATCTTTGGCAACCTGGCACCCAAATCAACAATCTGGATTCTTGTGCAAACCTGGCACCAAAATCAACAATTTGAAATCTTTGGCAACCTGGCACCCAAATAACAATCTGGATCTTGTGCAAGCCTGGCACCAAAATCAACAATTTGAAATCTTTGACAAGCCTGGCACCTAAATCAACAATCTAAATCTTTGGCAACCTGGCACCAAATCAACAATCTGGATTCTTGTGCAACCTGGCACCTAAATCAACAATTAAAATCTTTGGCAACCTGGCACCAAATCAACAATCTGGATTCTTGTGCAAGCCTGGCACCAAAATCAACAATTTGAAATCTTTGACAAGCCTGGCACCTAAATCAACAATTAAATCTTTGGCAACCTGGCACCAAAATCAACAATCTGGATTCTTGTGCAAGCCTGGCACCTAAATCAACATTCAAAACTCTTTGGCAATCCTGGCACCAAAATCAACAATCTGGATTCTTGT